>NC_087209.1:12994535-13019535 GCF_015104395.2 Macrobrachium nipponense | reverse complement strand
AGTTTCTGTCATACCAAAACGATTCGGTGTTATTTGTACAAATAAGTCATGATTACTGAAATCAATAAGATAAACACAAAGGAATTACAATTTTGATTTCAATTTTGCAGTGCTAGACTCGAAAAGAGCCAAGCACTAAAATTGTTGCAATATATATACAATCTAGTGGTCGGTATTTACCAATATATATATACATATATAATATATATATATATAATATATATATATATATATAGTATATATATTATTATACATATACATATATATATATATATATATATATATATATAGATATATATATAGGATATATATATATATAGAGTTTTATCGTCGCCAACTCACTGTAAAGGATTCCTTCCTCTAGCTAAGTAAAGAAAAATAAAGTATGGATGCTCATTTAAATGTTGTGGTAGGCTTAGTTTTAAGAGCAGTAATTATAAGGCTGTGTTTTGAAATCGCTCCAGTTTGATCGAATAAAGTTGAAAAAACCATCTATTTTAAAACTTATCCTTTAAAAGGATGGAAAATTAAGCCTAATTTTGAAAGACCCATCTTTAGATGGTTTTATACCAATCGAGGTTAACGGAAGGCTTTAGAGCAAACAAGCTACTTTTTAAAAATATTTTCTACTTGAAGTAAAAGTATGAAAGAAGGTGAGGATCCCAGTAAGGCTACTTATATGACTTAACACTTAATTGTGGCTGTTTATTTAAACAGGGAAATTTAACGCTAGAGCTGCTGTGGTAGCTGCCTCCCGAAGATAAGTATCTTTATGGAAATACCGAAGGCTTCACAACCTTTTGACGGAATGGGACTAAAAAAAATCGACGGAATGGGAAAAAAAAATCGACGGAATGGAAAAAAAAAAAAATCGACGGAATGGAAAAAAAAAACGACGGAAAGGAAAAAAAAAAATCGACGGAATGGAAAAAAAAAAATCGACGGAATGGAAAAAAAATCGACGGAATGGGAAAAAAAAAATCGACGGAATGAAAAAAAATCGACGGAATGAGGACTAAAAAAAATCGACGGAATGAGGACTAAAAAAAATCGACGGAATGGAAAAAAAAAATCGACGGAATGGGAAAAAAAAATCGACGGAATGGAAAAAAAAATCGACGGAATGGGACTAAAAAAAATCGACGGAATGAGGACTAAAAAAAAAAAAAAAAACAAATACCGACAGAATGGGACTAAAAAAAATCGTCGTAATGGGACTAAAAATTAAAATCTACGGAATGGGAACTAAAAAAATCGACGGACTGGGACAAATAAAATTGACGGAATGGGACATAAAAAACTGATGGAATGAGACAAAAAAAAAAAAAAAAAAAATTGACAGAATGGGTAAAAAAAAAAAAAAATTTACGGAATGGAAAAAAAAGACTGAATGGACTAAAAAAAAAAAAAAAAAAAAAAGTGAATTTTATTGATATTTCCATTAACTTGAATGCATTAATGACATTGAAAACGGCATTTCGACGGAATGGAAATAATAAATAGAGTAGAGGAATAGTAATTATGTATGTTGTTACCGTAACGGGAGTGAATTAATGATGAATCGAAGACGGCAACATCAGTAATGCAATTCAGTAGTATGGTTGCTACTTCCTTACTGTTGCTATTAGCTGACAATGACGCGACTTGATTGCAACTTAGAGCTGAAGATGGAAAATTGAAGACGGAACCACTTGGCATTTTTATATACTGAAGTCTGAAGGCTTTTCACGTTTGGACTATTATGTTAAAAGTTTAAGAATACAAACTTGAAAACATGAATGAAAGAGCCATATTATACTCGACTTAGCATTTTTAGTTTCAGTTTTCTGTAAAAGAAAACGGACAATGTTTGTCCTTTCGCTCTTAGATCTTAAATAGTACTGAGGCTAGAGGGCTGCAACTTGGTATGTTGATCAGTCACCCTCCAGGCATCAAACAAAACGAATTGCAGCCCTCTATCATCAGTAATTTTTATTTTATTTAAGGTTAAAGGTATCCATAATCGTACATCTAGCAGCGCTATGGTACCCACAACATGGGCTACCACCAAACCGTGGCTGAGTTTCATGGGCCGCGGTTAATTGTTTTATGGATCGTGGCTGAGGCCACCACTGACAGAAGACAACCGTAGTGTAGCAAAGTCTTAGAGACGTTTTTATAACTCACGTCGAAATCACCGTTTTATCACAGTGTTCCGTCACCAATAGTTTCACTCTGCTCAACTGCTGACCAGTAAAAGTTTCCCTTCGTCAGCAGCTAATCTGAAATGAACTTCAAATTGGCTATGTATTGCCTTTTCATAATCAGTAAGATTTGAACGGTAGAAGTGAAATATATGGCTGTGTGTATGACAACGTTCTTCAAATTAAGAAACCCATGTGTCTTGGAGCCGGTAGTTATATTTATCTCTATCATTTCTTTCGGTTCATATTTTATTCGCGTTGTTACCTCAGTTTATGATATTATTGATATCGTCGTCGGTATTGCCATTATTATCGGTAGTAGTAGGAACTACTGTTAGGAGTGGTAAGAGTAATAGTAGTAGGAACTATGTCAGTTAACAGTAGCAGTAGTGGAGAAGTGGTAACACCTACAGTCTAAATTTCTTAACCTGGAAGACGAGTATGTTTGCATTATTTCCCTTCGTCATGAGATGTCATCTTTTGCCTTACATCAGAGCCGGGAGTCAAGTGACATCAAAATTCATGCAGGCGCCCTTTGAAAGAATCCCATTTTTCGAAGGACTTCCGAATTCCCATTTCAGCGCCTCCCGCTCTGTTTGATCTGTGCGGCGTCTTCCTTCCTCTGTGTCCGGCGAGTTCCATCTTCACGGGTTAGTGAGTGTCCTTTGAAAACAGATTGTCATATAACGGAGCGAACTGCACGTGTAGGAAAATTCACCATTTTGTTCTAAGTTAGCCACTTTTGCATTGCTGTCTGGATTGCTGCTTAATTATTTATTGCACGTCTCAATGACAATTGCGTTACGTAAGCAAACTTTCCTTCCCTGCTAGATATGTACGATGCAATCAGTCTTTTCCTCTTTTTTTGAAGTTTTCGAAATCTTTATTCTCAGAAAATCTGGTCGTTTATAAGTTAGCAAACTTTCCGTGATTGCAAGGAGTGACCACAAGTTCATCTGTAGAGTTAAGAAGTTAAGGAAGTTTCCCCCGTTTTTTCTTTTGCGAGTGACTTCCTTGTTCTTTGAAGGAGAGGTAATCAGTTCTTCCCTGAATTATGGATCTTTGCGTTGAGTCAATAATATATTCGTCATTTCCCGTGCTTAGTTATTCATCATTATATGAATGTTAGAAGTAATGCCGTTTCTAAATTATACGTTTACTATTGACAACTTGTGGCTTATCTACCACCAGTTCATCTTCTGAGTTTTCCCTTATAGTAATTTCTCCTTCCTTGTCTACTAGAATAATCTTATTCCTGATTATTTTTGTTATCTTCATGTTTTGGTCATGAAGTAATCATAACCTCTTTGAAGAATTATGTTCCTGTTTGGAATATCCACAATTTGTCTCTTCTAAGTAGGAAGTTGGTCTTATTCCTCCCGCAAGCTAAGAGGTTTCCGCTCTTTCTAGGAATGTTTATCGTCTCTCATTTGTAAAGCAGGAAGTTTTCCATTCCAATGGGCGTGTGTATATACGTACTATATACTATATGTGTGTATATATATTATTAATATATATATATATATATATACTAAATTAGAGCTATATATATATTCAATATATATATATATGGATATTTAAGGTTAATATATTATTAATGAATAACTATACACATATATGTACATATTTGTGTATATATTTAATATATGTGTATATCATATATCTATCTATCTATCTATATATATATATATATATATATATATGTACATTATATATATATACATATATATATATATATCTATACATATATATATTATATATAAATATATAATATATATATATATATATATATAGATATATATATATAATATATATATGAATAACTTGATCACAAAGTATATAAAACGTGATGCTATGTATAAATAAAAGTTTTTTTCACGAACGAAAAATGAAAAAGCGAGATAGCTTTTTCATTTTTTCCTTCATGGCAAAAAACCTTTATTTATATATATATATATATATATATATATATATATATATATA
The DNA here is from genome assembly GCF_015104395.2 of Macrobrachium nipponense. Lineage (NCBI taxonomy): Eukaryota > Metazoa > Arthropoda > Malacostraca > Decapoda > Palaemonidae > Macrobrachium > Macrobrachium nipponense. The sequence goes on along the minus strand of NC_087209.1, from coordinate 13,015,369 downwards.
TATATATATATAATATATATATACGTGTGTGTGTGTGTGTGTGTGTATATGTATGTGTGTATGTATGTGTGTGTGTGAGGTTGTGTCTGTGTACCGGGATCAGTAACGTGAATAATAGCATACAGCATTATTAAATACGTATAATATTTCATGTTACAGAAAACTGTAAAGGACATTACCGACTCACGTTGGCTAACTATTTCATTGTTGAAACCGGCTCAGCCTCAGAGTGCTTGTACACAAAGGCATCGTCTTTCCCTTTAACAACACACGTATCACATTGCCCTCGGTGGCTGAATGCAGCGCCCGGAGTTACGTCTAAATAGATATCTTCCGTTACCTCCGAAAAACCAACATATTCCGTTAAGGATATTCTCTTGCTTTCCACTTTCGGTATGAAGTGGTACTGCGTTTCGTTTCCCCTTTTAGGTTCAAGTACACAAGATACATATTCTGGTTATGTTAAAACTATTATAGCTGATTTACTGAAGGTAGATTCTACGAGACGTTTGTTTGGCGGCCTCTGATTGGCTGGTACCGGAAAGTAGGCGGTCGCTCAGTGTCTCATATTTTCGTCTGCAGTTTAGAAAATTTGCAATGTGTTTTTATTTCTTCATTCATCTTACGTTTTGCACAAGATAGGAAAGTTTTGGTCGTACCAAACGATTCGGTATTAATTGTACAACTAAATCATGATTACCTGAAATCCATTAGATAAACACAAGGGAATTTCAACGAATAAAGACGAAGAGAGGAGCATTTAATTCTTTATGTTTGTTTTTACTTTTCATCGAATTTGGATCATTCATGCGATCAAGACGATATAAATATTGTGTTTTCATGAAATAAGTTCACCCTGAATTTGCTGGTGCATTCAGATTTTAGATGTCTTATTATGTTGCAAATCATTCGGCTTCTGAGAAGACTTTTAGTGCTCACACTCGCTTACCTGGCACAGGGGACACGACCTGGGATCCAGATCTGATGACACTTTCGCTTTCATCTCTCACCATTCTCTCTTTTTCTTGCTTTTTCAGTCTCATGTGTCGAACGATTCATGTTTTATTATGAAAATTAAATAGACAATTAAAACTTCTCGCGAAAAATTTTAAGAAATTACGATTATTTTTCAACTATGGCTAAATTTAACATAAAAATTCTTTATATCACAAAAACAATCAAATAAACATGGTTAGTTGTCGCAGCGAAACTTCACGCTATCCTTGTCTTATTGTTGGTGTCAATTTCATTTTTGCGGTGCTAGACTCTGAAAGAGCGCAAGCACTAAAATTGTTGCAATACATAATACAATCTAGTGGTTAGTATGTACCTATATATATATTATATATATAATATCATAATATATATATATATATATATATATATATATATATATATATATATATAATATATTTTACCTTCCTATCTCGTTAAAACGTGAGGCTGATGAAGAAATAAAAACTTATTGCTAGTTTTCTAAGCTGCAGACGGAAATATGAGACACTGAGCGACCGCCTACCTCCCGGTACCAGCCAATCAGAGGCCGCCAAACAAACGTCTCGTAGGCATTGGGATCACCCAACAATCTACCTTAAGAGAATCAGCTATATTACTTTTTACAATTCTTTGACTTGTTTTCGTTTTATATACTATAGAAGTAATAATTGGGACAATAGCTTCACTTCGTCGTTTGCGTTGAGAGGTGATTAATATCACCAAATGTATATACTCTTGGATGTTGGTGTTCTTTTATTGTCGGGTCTTGTGTCGTAGGTAATAAATATCATTTTTAGGTCATTCTTAAAGGTAAGTTGTAAAAGATAAATTCTGAATCTCTGTGGCACCTTGAAATGTACTGCAGGAAAAACACTCAAGTCGCTTGGAATATAAATCAATCACTTTCAAAATATGTCAATCAAAATGCTTTGTTTAATCAAGAGCCTAAGATTAATTTCAGAGAATATTTGTTAATAATACACACACACACACACACACATATATATATATAAGCAAATACCACGGGAAATGATAGACAGGAATCCAAGCGCTTTCGTCTTTATTCAGACATCGTCAAGGAGCTACTAAAGTACAATCGGAGAGGAAGGCCTCAGGTACAAACAAGATCAGGAATACCAGATGGTTAATTATCAAAAGGGTAAAAATTAAAAGGGATAATCCAGGATTATCGGATATCACACGGTCACAAACTTAAACAGATTCTGACCCTAACCGAAATTACAAAGTATCTTTACAGTCCAAAACAAGTAAAAACTGAATATATTAATTTTGTTGCTTATATTTATCTACAACTTTTTTCATTATGAAAGCATCAAGTTTAAATAAACCAAGACTTAAATTTAGAACATTTCTATTATTTGACTTGATAAAACAAGATTCAATGATATTTCTTTTAACTGTGTCATTACATGGGACTAAGGCTCTTGCTTGACTCCAGTTAATAGGATGGTCTAAATCTCTCATATGTACAAATAATGCATTCGATATTTGCCCAGTTCTCACAGAATATTGATGTTGCTTAAGACGCTGTGAAAGAGATTTGCCAGTCTGTCCGTAATAGATTTTATCACACTTTTTGCAAGGAATTTCATATATGCAGCCTGGAAGATCTTTAGGAGAATTTTTGATTACTAAACTCTTGACATTAATATTACTGAAAACAACATTTATGTTAAAAAAGCTTTAAAATTCTAGGAATATCTAAAAACCTTTCATCATAAGGTAATTTTAGAATGTTATGCTTACTAAATTCAAGTTTGTCATTAGTTGAATAAAATGTTTTTCTAGCTCTTTTCCATGCCACATCTACAAAAGTCCTTGGGTATTTAAGTTTCAATGCAATATCATAAATAGTTTTAATTGTAGCCCGCAGTTTATTGACGCTGAAAGAAATTAAAACTATTTATAATATTGCATTGAAACTTAAATATATATATATATATATAATATATATATATATAAAATATATATAGTTATATATATATATATATTATATATGCATTATGAATGTTTATACATGTGTGTGAATTAAATGTATGTCTTTTGTTCCGAATGAAGATAAAAGATATTAGAATCGTGTGGCAATAAAATGAATGTAAGGCCTTTATTTTTACCAAATAATATTTCTAAAGTTTCAGCAAGGAAAGAATTTAAAACTGAAGGCGATTTCTAAAGACTTGAAAAGCAACATAACCAAATCTCCCATCGTATATTCAAAGTCGACAACAAGACTTGTGATACTTCGGGAGAAACTGACGACAAATATTGTTTTAATTAATAAATGCAAGCTCCCGTGGTTACCCAGCAAAGGTCTCTCTACTTTAGAACGTACTCAGAATAATATATTCTACTTTTGGCAAAGAGAGCAAAGAATCCAAATACGGGAATAGTGTTTTCAAGGTTTCACTCTGTGCATAAAGTGTTTCGGAAAAAGAAAGCGAAAATGCCGTGAGAGAAATTGTTTGTTTGTTTGTTTGTATGGCGTTTTTACGCTACATGGTACCAGTGGTTATTCAGCAACGGGACCAACGGCTTTACGTGACTTCCGAACCACGTCGAGAGTGATCTTCTATCACCAGAAATACACATCTCTCACACCTCAATGGAATGCCCGAGAATCGAACTCGCAGCTACCCGAGGTGGCTGGACAAGACCATACCGATCACGCCATTGAGGGGCTGAGAGGAAATTGAATCAAAGCCCAATGGAGTGACTGATGTCTGTACTGCATTATCAAAGACCAATTTTGATACTAACATTTTTTCTAATTTTAAACTCAAATTTGTTTTCCCATCTGTCATCTTCAGGCAACATCTCAAAATGAAGACCACAAGCTGTCTACGCCTCCGAAAAGCACCAGTTTTTGGGGCTGTCTAACTTTGTGTAATATACAAATAAATATCTGAACAGTCATTAATATGCTAGTAATGTTAATATATCAAATTAGCAACTCACACTAATATGCCACCAAATGATAGAATATGCATATAAATTCGCATGTATGCATTAATATGGTACACACACACACACACACACACACACACACACACACACCAACATCTTGGGATCGAAAAATTAAATTAAATAAATGGTAAACTGGAACTGTTTCAAAATATATAATGCTTTTCATTTTAAGTAATTATGCGAACAAATATGAATGTTTTAAAGCTTACAAAAAACGACTCCAGAAAATTTTAAAAAATCAATAAACTAAAGTACAAAGTGACGACCCCCCAAAAAATTTATAAAAATAAATATTTAATAGTTATTTGCAAATATGAAAAATAAATTATTCATAGGTAAAAAAACATAAATGGTAAGGTGGCGAGGTTCATGAAGCATCAAAGCTGTTAAGTTAGCCACTAATAAAAGCGAGTAAATATTTCGGGGAAGTGGAAAAACCTGGAATCTCAACAGAATGTGGTGTCAACGCCAGGGAAAGCGAGTAGCACGCACCAGCTCCTGATAGAGTAAACAAAATTTCTCAAGGAAATGAATCATACACAATTGCTTATGACTTATATATGACTGTATATCTTTAGTAAGTATATAGGTATGCAATGAAATATATGCAATAAACACAAACTTACATTTTGAATACATATCGTTAACTTGACAGAATTAAGTACACGTATCCATAGCTAACAATTACAGACGCACACACACGCACGCATATCATATATATATATATATATATATATATATATATATATATATATATATATATATATATATATATATATATTATACAGATTCATACATACAAAGCGGTATCAAAAATACATATTACGTACAAAACCAGCCATTCATAGTCCCTGAATCAAGTAAAAATATCCGATCAATCATTGAAAGGTAAAGCTAATAGATCTATTTAGCCTCGTTCGTGAATAACAGCACCATTTCATCAGGACATAACAGTTCGCCATAACAGAGCAGCGTTAACTGAACATTTTCAATGTTTTAAATCTTTTGAGCCCTTTGATTTTTACTCGGCTGTCTATTTTTGTACCCAACAAAAGCTGTTTCGACAAAAAAAAATATCCAGACAAAAAAAGTTGTATTGTTCATTGTGGATTAAATGTTACGTATAAACCTGTTTGCTTATACACAAATACATTCACACGTATCTCTCTTTCTCTCCACTCTCTCTCTCTCTCTTTCTTCATAAACACACCCGTATATATAATATAAAATGTATATATATATATATATATATATATATATATATATATATATATATATATATATATGATAATTATTATATATATATGTATATATATATATATATAGATATATATATATATATGATATATATATATGAATATTATAGATATTATATATATATATATATATATATATAGATATTATAGATATATATATATATATACATAATATATATATATATATATATATATATATATAATATATATATATATATATATATATATATATTATATATATAATATATATACATCTATATACATATATATCTACGACTATATATATATATATATATATATAGATATATATATATATATATATATATATATATATACATATATATACATACAATATAATATAATATATATAATATATATATATATAATATAATTATTATAAATATATATATATATTATAATATAGATATATTATATATATATATTCTGTTCTATTTAGTGTCCTTTTGCGTGTACATGCCACGAAAGAAAATGGTAGAATTTTCAATGAACATAACGGTTTCCAAAGACTCAACCATCAAGAGAATCTGGGTCAGACCTTATCGATACTGGTCATAAATACGTCCCCCTTCTGCCAGTGTGAAAAAAAATGAGAGGATTAAAAGTTTAACACTTTACTCTATCCAGTTTCCTCAGACTGGAAAACAGAAACTTATGTTGGTACTGGTAAAAAATATGAAAGAAAATCATAATGGGTGATTTTAGTCCTAAGAATTTCTTAAATTGCACTGAACGGGGATTTATCTGCATTAAAGCCCATTGAGTGGGACATTTCAGTGTTTGAGGGTTCCCTTGATGCCAGACGTATGAAGAGAAATAGTGAACGCACCCAGCACCCACGTGTCGGTTGTCAACATCAACAAGGTAAAGTTTCTTGTAAAGGTGAGTGAAAATTTCATATCTGTTTTATATCAGCATCCACTAGATGACATCATCTTATGTTTGGAATCATAGTTAACATATCCGTGAAGCTTTGGAATTCGTTAGGTCTTACCAAGGGTTTGTATTTTTTATAATATTCGTAGTTTTCTTTCCTTGGGATGAAAATGTCCCATCAGGATTTTGAGGTAATGAAAATTGGGGTAATATTATCCCGGCAGTGTTTTCTTTGATATGAAAAGAGAATAACAAAACTAAATTTTTATTGGGAGTAGTCCTTTTTTAGTTGCTGGTTGAGTATCTTTTTAAAGATTATAGTATGCAGGTGCACATAATAGCCATCCTTGTTTACCTAACCTAGCCATTTTTTCCTGTCGATTTCCAGTAACAAATCCTTGTCTGGTTGGGGTCAGCTCATGCTTTATTCCCTAGGCTGCCCCACGTTGAAATTATGGACTGACATACTATAATACCATATTTTCAAATACTTTATTTTTCTTATTTATTTCTTCAAGTCTAGGCTATCGCTGATATCCCTCATGGAAATAATCAAAGGACTATATGGTTAGGCCAATTTCTATATAATCTTTATATTTGGATGATGTGTTTTATCATTATGCTGTTTTTACACATTGTACAATAAGCATACTTTCAAAATAAGGAAACCTTGTACACCTACCTTTTTCGACTCTAGGCTATATACATAAATAAATATATATATATATATATATATATATATATATATATATATATATATATATATTATATATTGTTTTCTTGTAGATGAGTAAAAGAAGGCAAACGGAAGAGGAAATACAATATGCACTGGAAGAGGATGCCGACGATTATGAACCATTAGATACTGACAGTGATGGAACAAACGATTCTTTTTCAGATGAATCACAGGATGATACAGTCACAGAAGAGGAAGACCTAGAGACACCCACTAGCCCAGAAAATGATTCGCACAGACGTATGGAATATGTGTGGACTAAAGACAAATTTTGTGCCTAAGCATGACATACCAGATAAGCATGACTGCATTTAACTAAGTCTGCAACAACAGCTGCATCAGAGTCATTTTCTACAAATAGCGCATTACACTAATGAGAGACTTGATATTTTGGCTGAAAAGAAGAAAAAAAACATTCAACACACATGTCTCTCAGAGTTGATGGTAATCTTCGGATGCATACTAGTGATGTCTTACAATCGAGTACCTGCCATGAGAATGTATTGGTCAAGAAAGTCCTCACTAAGAAATGAGAAAATAAGAGAGTCAATTTCAAGGGATAGATTTCAAGTACTTTTTTCGAAACTGTACTTCAATAATCCATGTAAAACCAGCAGATTCTTCCAAGATATTCTATGAGAAGATGTGGTGAGGTGCTTGCAAAAACTTTTCTTGCTGCAAGAACAGACAGCACATTTCAGCCCATAGATGAAAGCACGACAAAGTTCAAGGGACGTTCCAGCATGAAACAGTATTTGCCTATGAAACCAGTGAAACGAGGAATCAAAACCTGGGTAAGATCAGGTTCAAATACTGGCTGTGTATGACTTCAGAATCTATCAAGGAAAGGAAACAATTTGTGGAAGGAACTCTTGGTGAAAGAGTAGTGAAGATGCTTTCAGGAACAATAAGGGCACCAGAAGTATGCTATGTTTCGACAGATTTTTCACATCTGTTAGACTCATGTCTTCACTCCCATTTGCAGCAGTTGGGACTTGCATGCCAAAGGAAGAATCTTCCATAGCTTGATGTCAAACTTCAACGGGGAGAGTCAGAGATGTACGTTTGTGATGAAAGCATTCTGGTAGCTTCCTGGCAAGACACCAAGTGTGTCACGATTCTGAGTAATTGTCATAATACAGATATAGGTGTGACGCTAAGAAAAATGAAAGATGGAAATAAAAAGATCTGCAGTGCCCTGAATCTTTTATATTTTATAATGAGTATAAGGTGGGTGTTCACCTAGGGGATCAAATGATAACTGTATGACCTTGACAGAAAGAGCAAGAAATGGTGGATCAAAGTATTTTTCAGGCTTCTAATGACAGCGGTGTACAATGCATACCTTATTCACAACGAAATAAACCACAAGAAGCGCCCTTTCATTGACTTCTTAGTAACATTAGTAGAATCTTTGATTGATGAGGGAAGGAAAAATCTGCCACAGAGAAGAGTACGAAGTTTAGGACGGCCTTCCAAAACTTCTAAGGAGCTGAAGAATGTTGACCATATGCCCGTGCGTGAAGAAAGCCGTCGAAGATGCGCAAGATGCTCTTCAAGGAAGAAAGAAAAGCGAACAAGGTATCAGTATCAAACATGCAAAGTTCCACTCTGTTTACAATGTTTTCCTATCTACCATACATAAACACTTGAGTAAAAACCTCCCAATCATATAATTATCAGGGTGTTTTTCACTTCACTTTTTTCAAAGGAAAATATAATTCTGTTTCCTAAGAATTTTCAATGGTGTATGTAATTTTTTTTTATTTACTTATCCAAAAAAGCTGCATTTATTTGGCCATTATGTAGTTTGATGGTTTTTCTCTTCAAGTACAATATACTTATAATAAATTTACACTTTGCATTTAATTCCAACATTCCTATATACGCAATACGTATTTTTCAACTTTATTGTACTAACTGGGATCAAACAATCCCAATTTGAATTTCAATATAACACTAGTGGGATGTTTATGTCCCAGTGTAAAAAAACAAAGATAAGCTTGAAAAAAAACTTTGTGGTGAATATATATCATTATCTATGATCCAATGATGCCACTAAGCTCAACAGATTATTAAAAATTCAGCTGTGCAAAAGTAGGATCGAAAGGGTTAAAGAAAGAAGGACAGCTGTTAATATCCTCTGCTACATCAGTGAGAAAAGTTTCACTTAGAGACCTGTAGAGACGAAGATTTATCAACCTATTCGGTTTTCTCTTTTGTTTTCACCATTGTTTTATTGACGTTTGAGATGGGGGTTTAATAACCGATTTTAAGCTTACTTCCATTTAAGCAGAATCATGCTGCGTTTGCAAAATAATCTATTTTTGTACCTCAGGTTTAATTTGAATCCCCCCGTTTAGATGAAGAATTGTATCAGAGTTCGTGAGAGAGAGAGAGAGAGAGAGAGAGAGAGAGAGAGAGAGAGAGAGATGCTGATCTTCGGGCCGAGTCTGCCAATTTCACAGGTAGGTGTATAAATAAAGCCTTAGGGCATAACATATAGTATACATACATACACACACATATATATATATATATATATATTATATATATATATATATATATATATATATATATATGTATGATATATATATAGTATATATATATATATATTTATCTAAATAATTATCACATGACCGTGATTCATATAATTATTCGAGCTACAAATGTTCCTTTAATATATTAATACGAGGTAGAGCGAATTAGATATTAAAGGATATTTGTAGTTTCTAAATAATATACATATATATGTTATATATCATTATATATTATATAATATTATTATATATATACATATATATATGGATGTATGTATATTTTATTTAAGCTACAAATGTCCTTTAATATCTAATTCGCTCTACTTCGGGATTAATATATTAAAGGACATTTGTAGCTCGAATAATTTATATATATATATATATATATATATATATATATATATATATATATGTGTGTGTGTGTGTGTGTGTGTGTGTGTGTGTGTGTGTGTGTGTGTGTGTATTATTTAAGCTTACATATCTGCCTGCAATCATTCAATTTGCATCAGGCAATGATTTGAAAGTAGGTGCAGTAATAGTGGGTTTCGTAAAGGGCATCAGTGCTCGTTGCGTTCAATCAACAGTGAAGGGGATGGAATAGGCAAAAAATTAAGACTTAATCAACGGAGGGGAATGGAAACCAGGAGACATATTCGGCTTCAAAACTGAGTACAGTGATTTTTGCTATAGAAATAACAGCAAAATCTTCTACGCTTACGTAAACCTTTTGTTACTGTTAATAGTCTTTTTTCATCGTTTTCTTATTTAAGTAAATATTTTAACTTCCATATAACTATTAGAAATATTAATGTTTATATGAGTGAAAACCTGTATCCAGTATTATGGTGTTGTATATATATATATATTATATATAATATATATATATATATATATATTTAATTGTGTATATATATATATATATATATATATATATATATATATTATATATATGTGTGTGTACATGTATATGTACATATATATGTGGGTATATATACATATACATGTGTATATATACATACATACATACTACATACATACATACATATGTGGGGGTATATATACATATACATGTGTATATATACATATACATAAATACATACATACATACATACATACATACATATATATATATATATATATATATATATATATATATATAGCATAAATAAATATAGATACAAGTTTGTGTGGGGCTTTATTTCATTTACCAAAAAGCTACATATTTTATTCCTTCTACAATAAGTTTAGATGACTCAAGTTTACTTCCGAGGCATTACTATCTAACCAGTAAGACTCCCTCTCTCTCTCTCTCTCTCTCTCTCTCTCTCTCTCTCTCTCTCTCTGATAACACGTTGACATTTCACCTTACTGCAATGAGTACAGTATATATACAATCATGCGAACTCCATAATGAGGCGATCGGTAAATGAGACTCTCTTTATTTCCTGGTAATGGAATTTCGATATAACGGACAGATAATTGATAAAGTTGAAATTCACAGTCTATCGAATATTCAAAAATTTTCTTTTTGGAATGGAAGAGATCCAGCGGGAAACTAATGCAAAAAAATTACAAAATGTTTGTATGTATGTGTTTATGTATATATATATATATATATATATATATATATATATATATATATAATATATATATAAACACGAGATTTCGTAAAATGACGCTGTGACGTCATGCTGAGATTTTGTGCCATATTTAGTATGTGCGAGTGTGTGTATATATATATATTATATATATATATATATATATATATATATATATATATATATATATATATATATATATATATATATATATATATATCTATATCTATATATATATTATATATATATATATATATATATATATATATATATATATATATATATATATATACTAAATATGGCACATAATCTCAGCATGAAGTCACAGCGTCATTTTACGAAATGTCAGATACCCAGGTAAAGAAATCTATAAGAAATTCATTCTATTTGCCTGAACAGTATCTTGAACTTAAGGTCATTTTTTAAATTATCGGTTTGATATAAATGGCATCTTTATATAGACCTCATCTCTGTCAGAGTTGGTAATTGGTATAAAATTTCATTTTGGGAAACCTAACCAATTTCTTAAAACTGAATATACTCCTTGGTCTAATAACCATATACACATGAAGATTTATAAACAAAATGGAAATCAGTTTACCTAAAATATTCAACGACCTCTTGGATCTGACTATTTCCAATAATTCAAGAAAAAACTTTACTCCAACTGACAAGTCTATTGATCGTGATGTCTGAATTATATCATTACATAACAAAATGTGGATTTCCTCAACTAACGTTATATTCCTCGTGACCTTTCGCAAGCTAAGAAATAATTGCCTCGGCAACGAAAGAACAAAACGCTAGGTCACCTCAGTTGTCTCCACTTACCTAACTAATGACATAAATGCTTCCCATTGACGGGAAATTACGCTGACCAGCCAAGGACTACGCCCATTCATAAAAACTATAACGGCTGCCACCATTCAATTTTATTTTCACACATACTATGAGTGGGAATTTATGATCGTTTAGAACTCCAAAATAAAAGGGAACTGCTCCGTGTGGTAGCCTCAGATAAAAGGATTTTACTCATGCCCCATTGAGTTTCATTTTGTTTCGTCACGTCGAAATGACGAAACCTATTGTATTAAAAAATATTTCTTGGTTGTTAATCATTTTCAGGACTATCACTTTCAATTTTTGAAATAACTTTGAGCGGTCAATTTCCATAAAAGCGAACAAATGACCCCTTTAGGATGAAAGATCTATTATATTTTGATCAAACTGCAAAGCTTGCAATTCCATATTACAGAATACAAGTCAGGATTTTTTACAGAAGAACGAATGAAGTATTCCTACAGTGAAAGCCTGATTTTATGTTTTTATTTATTTATTTATTTATTTATTTTAAGGAAATTTGTCTGTTCCTGACACACAACTTCAACCGAATTCCGACAAATTCTTCACAGTTTTCACAGTGCAAAACAGTTTTCTTTCTGTTTACGAACAAACGTAAAGCCCTTAAATACGTTTTATATAGTACGCAAGGTCCCAATATCAATCTATCAACCAGTTACTGGATTCTCCGTTTGAACTTAACTCTCTCTTTTATTTTGTCTATCTTAATTTATTCAGTGTTCCCCCTCATTAATTTTCTCCCAACCAATCGATCATTCGCTCTTCCGCCTTCCAATCGTGGCCTGTCATTTACGAATAAAAACATAAGAGATTCCACTTCTCTTTTTCTCTTCCCTCCGTTCACCTCATTCACTTGGGAAATGAATAATCGAGGATGAAAGGTTGAAGGATTGTCGTTGGTTATTGTATATTATCTCCTTAATCCAGTCTATGAATTTTATTTTTTTTTAAATCGTATACCAGCTCTTCTAGATTTGATGTGTTTATGAGCACATTTCCGTATAGCATCCTTACGTATAGCATTGATAAATGAATATTAACAACAGTCCTACATGGTTTTTTTTATTTTGTTATTTTGCGGGTATATGAAGAAAAGGATATACGAATCAATGAAGAAAAAAGATATATGAATCTTTTTATGATGACTTCTCTGAAACTGCGTAACAATATAGTTCATTTATTACTATTTTCCCTCAACATGCAAACAGGAAGATTAAAAGTTTCAATAAACAACGAAGAAAATCACCTAACCATAAAACTAAACTGATAATTAAGAGAAAATCAAGCAAAAACAAACACGAGAGCCTCAACACAAAGTATATTAGACCGTAGTTGTCGCTGGGCAGATATTCCTGGCGTCACTGAATTCCTTCAGCAGAGGCATTTGGCCTCCGCACGAATACCCAACGGTCCATAATACGATTATCAGAGGCCACGTCAACGATAATCCCTTGTCGTGGGGCCTCCCCTGGATGAATTTTCGAATCGGCGACCAAGAGGCCGAAATTTCCATGCACGCCGCGGCTGGAAGAGGATGTGGCAGGAGGAAGCCGCTGGAAAAATGGAAAGGTTTGTGATCTGTTGGCGATTTTGACTTTTACAAATTTTTGTTTTATTATTTGGAGGCTGTACAAATCATCATGATGAAGGAGCAGGTAGTGTTGAAAAAAGTATTTCGTAAGAGAGGATCATTAGAATGTGACGTGAGCCTAATGGCGCTGGAAACGATTTAGATCATTAGGAGTGAGGGATAAAGTTGAATTTAATGGAGAGAGAGAGAGAGAGAGAGAGAGAGAGAGAGAGAGAGAGAGAGAGAGAAACTTCCCTCGGCAACTAACTTTCTTGTTTAGGACGGGGAGTTAAATGGAATGGCAGAGAAACCGAAAGAAATCTGAGATTTCTTCCTAATTTAAATTATCAAATCAATTCGATATTTAAAGTGAACAGTTTATAAATACATTATGTACAGTTCACTTCGCCCACATAAGATCCAGGGTTCGATTCCCAAGCGAGTCGGAATTATAGGGGCCGAATCTCTTGAAACCCAACATGCTCCCTTGATCTAAGCACGGAATTAGGTACATGGTTGTTAGACGACTGCAATGGTTTGCAGTTAGAAATTATATATATATATATATATATATATATATATATATATATATATATAAAATATTCATATATATGATACGGTATATATATATATATATAGATATAGTATATAATATATATGTATACGTATATATTAATATATATATATATATATATGTATATATATAATCATATAATATATAATAGATATATATATATTATAAATATATATATGTGTGTGTGTGTGTGTGTGTGTATTTATACACACACACGCATATATATATATATATATATATATATATAATATATATATATATATATATATATATATATATAATATATTAGTGGCACCGGTTTATAAGTGTCAGTCAAATCACACAAAAAAGGTAAACTAGTTCTGAAAAGTTGATTAATCCTTCTCAAACTACACTGCTTAGTGGATTATCAGAGTGACATATATACGAAAAATTCACTAAACTTGAATTTCATGTGTTAAAATAATGAAAAAAAAATCTAGCTTTATTTGTAGAAACGAAATCTCTGTGGATATGTTCTGAATCACTCAAGAGCTTATTAACAATAAAAAAATTATGTCCATCATGGAAGGCCAGAGTGAGAACGCTAAATATAACTTGGAGTAATTATTATTAATTGAAATAAGTATATAATTTTTTACTTATACAAAAATGCCATAAGTTTGGGTGACTCATGGCGGAAGCTACTATGATGGCAGCTCTAACAATGAACAAGTATGGAGGTGGGAAGCCGTTTTCCAAATTGAATCCTCTGATTCAGGACGTGTAGGAGTTGAAAAATTATTTACCAATTAAATTCGGATTTCAGAATGATGAAATCATTTTGAATTCCGAAAAAAAACAGAATTCTGGCGAACACGTGATTGCAACATTTTTAAATCGCGAATGAAAACTATTTTTCGCAATGGATTTAGACCCGTCTAAACGAAAAGTTTTATTTTTTTCTGAAAGGTAAACGAAAATTGAGGGAAATCTGACCTCGTTATAATCGTAGTTCAGAGAGAGAGAGAGAGAGGGTAGATATTCTAACCAAAATAATATACATAAATTTGAAACAATCCAAATTTTGAGAATCAATAACTCAAAAGACAATTCACTTGTGATCTAACCGCATCATATTCACGATATAAAAATACATTCGATACAGACATAGCCAATTGATTAGGGAATTACCTCGCTGCTTCAAACTGCCAAGTCACTGGTGATAATCTTGATAATACTAAAATCCCTATTTGATTACTCGCAGAGCATAAATATAAGACTCCATTAACTGTCGAAGTATGTCATTAACTGAAATTAACATATGAAGTTAACAACTTCATCTTCAGATATTCCAAAATCTGAAGACCTTTATCGTAAAGGGCCATCTTCTTTATCATCTTAATCAAACATGACAAGACCTTCAGCAGTAGAAGGTCACTGCAATTATAAAAAATATACGGCTTCTCTTAAGTGTGATCAGTAGTTTAATCTCACACACATATACACACACCCACACACACACACTAACACACCCATAGATACATAACTACCAGCTTCCTAACAAATCTCTAGCTTTGAGGTTAAAATAATCCCACTACAAATTTTTTACCCTTCTGGTGGCTGGAAGGCAGCAAGTAATCCTCGGATTAAAAGTGACAGTGCTACTTCCCACAAAGTCTAATTACCTGATGCCAGTCACAGGAGTAATAAAATATTCGTAAAGTTTTACGCATAATTTGTTTTTCGTAGTAATCACTCAAACAAACAGATAAGGAACAAAAAAAGCAAAACACCAACAAAAAAGGAGATTAATTTCTCAAACTGATACATTCATGATGGCGTATCTGATTCTGTCGATGCCTTTGTTGAAGTCAAAATTGTTTTTCGTCGCAACTTCTGCAGAATGTTTGTTCCCAGAAACTTGGAGAAGGTTTTGCAATGATATCAATTTAAGAAAACTTATGAACAGCGCAGCTTCGTTTCAGATGCAATGTGGCTGAGCGGAGCAAAATGAGAGTAATAAAAAAGGCAAACTAACTACATGGATTAATAAAATGAATATATAAGGAATTTTGGCTGTTAACAAATTTTTCAGACAAATACTATACTACAATGCAATAAAGGTATATATAAAAAGATATTATAACGGTAAATACCACGAGGAAAAGACATTTCCAGAATTTTGTTTGCAATAATGACTTTAGATTTATGAATATAAAATATTGCAAATGATATTCACCATCGAACTACAAAAACAAAATCCTTGCTGAAAATTAATTTCTAATTTGTATTCAAAGAATATTCACCCAATGGAAACAGTCGAAATTAGGATCGTTATTTGTGAAAGGTTAATGTCAAAATATAAATTCAATTAAGGAGTAAGGCCACAAGCGCCACAAACACAAATAACGGGAAAGCGAGCTGTTTTATTGGATAAATTCAGACACTCGATATATCACTTCCGGACAATTCAACTGGCAAAAAATCGAGAGTAAAGCGAAACAATTATTCAAATTTTTCAAAATATTTGATGTAGTTTAATTTCATTTCGAAATAAATAAAGTTTTATACGTTATAACCCAAAGTTGAAAACAAGAGTATGGCGTCAGAGAGATACATCCTTCTGGTTGCTGGTCGAATGGTCTTATTCCTCCCGAGCAGATATTTCGAAAAGGTCTGGTATACATTAAACAAAATTTAAGCTCGGGAACGGATTGACGGGCTTCGATGAAAGTAACCATTTCCTGATCGACCAACTCCTGATGACCAACTTTTGGTGGATACAGTTACTGTCGAAACCATCTCATCCATTATTAAATTAACATAATCTTGTTACTACTGAAAACTTAGCCCATTTGAGGGACATCCTATATTTAATAACGAAAACCTAGTAATGCACCCATACCGTCAAAAACATCGGTAATATAAGAGAAGGTCGAGAGAGCGCTTCCCGACCTCGAGAGAATTACTTCTCATCCTGAACATCGAACCGACGATCATTATTTTCCAGCAACTACATGATAAGGTGTTACACACATGAAATATATATGGATATATATATTTTTTTTTACGTAGAGATTTCCTCCGACTGCAGAACCTGACAGAAGTGACGTCGTCTTTAAAAATGTAAGTTTTTGAATTTCCTGTAAAAGAAACTATTGAGATGGCATTGTCTGTCCGTCCGCACTTTTACTGTCCGCACTCAGACCTTAAAAATTCCTGAGACTAGAGGGCTGCAAATTGGTATGTTCATCTTACATCCTCCAATCATCAAACATATCAAATTGCAGCCCTCTAAACTCAGTAGTTTTTATTTTATTGAAAGTTAAAGTCAGCCATGATCGTGCATCTGGCACCTATATAGGGGCCAACAACACAGACCACCGCCGGTCCGTGGCTGAAAGTTTCATGGGTTGCAGTTGAGAGTGTCATGGCCCGGGGCTGAGAGTTCCATACAGCATCATAGGCTGTACAAAAAACTCGACTGTTCCGCGCATTCTTGACTCGTTTTCTGTTGTTGACAAATTGATGAGCTGATATTAGCAGACGTATTCACTGTTTAAGGGCATTTTTCACACAGATACTTAAGCTGCTTTCCGACAAGTAGACTTTGAGATGAATTGGAACGCTCGTTATGAAGCGTTTTTTTTTTTTTTTTTTTATACTAAGAAAAGCATACAGTTAATGAGAATGCAAAGATCAGGAGCTCAATTTATGAATGAAAGCCCCTTGAAGCTTAAGAGATTAAAAAGACCCAAAATTTCAACGTATGATCATAGAAGTCCCTGACTCTCAATCTATAAAATGCAGAACACTATGTATATATATATATATATATATATATATATATATATATATATATATATATATATTATGTATATGTATATGTATATATATATATATATATATATATATATATATATATATATATATATATATATATATATATATTCAGTGTTCTGCATTTTATAGATTGAGAGTCAGGGACTTCTATGTTCATACGTTGAAATTTTGGGTCTTTTTATTTTTTTATACAGCACAAATCAAAATATAAATAAAATGCTGGAGAGAGAGAGAGAGAAAAAAAAAGACTTAAACGACCGACCCCACCAATTTACAAAGATTTGCGCAACTTGAAAGATCTCAGAAGGAACTACACACCCGTAAAAATTAAAATAAAGCGTCGTTCCTAACACCTATCGTAAAGCCAGTTTAAAGTTCTAATCACTCGAGCACAGCATCTACCGGGGAACAGAATTCTAGTGTACACCAAGAGTGTTAGTTTAGTAAACATTTTCAGAACGAGAACGAACAAGAACCTCGCAATGAAAATGCTTTATCCAAACAGCTGGTAACTGGTGCAGCTGTAGGAGGGCTTTGAAATAATCCAGCTACAATCTTTAGAGTTATCTAATCTCATCTGGTGATTCTGTGCCAATCTTTTCTCTCACCAAGGAATGGGTTGACAAAGGTGTCTTTGTCGCAACCTGATTTCTTTCCCATAGCGCAATCAATTTATACGTTCTAGTGATCCGCATTTCAGAGTAATTTTCCAAATCACTCAACAACATGATGAAGATTTTTCCCTTAGATCTTCTACTGAAGGGATTCATGGGTTTATAAATACTGTAATTCGTATGATAACTTTAAGGTTCAATTCCTAAGTCTGATATTCGTTTGCATTAGTGGGAGCAACACCTAATCCCTTACACACATACACATCTATATAAAAGTGAGAGAAATGAATGATGGAGGGCTTTAGTATTCATTTATTGCTAAAAAAGGTGGGGGGGGGGGGGGGGGGGGGGTGAGCTAAAAAGTACTGTGTAATGCATCTTTTAGCGTAACAAACTAATTACATACAGTAAACTGAAAACGTCATTCTCCTTCCTCAATAATGATGACTGACCCTTCCAACATTTATAAATATCTCCATCGCAATTTGCATCGATAAATACGGAAGTCAATCCTTTAACTACAGAGCTGCCTTTACATCTGTCAACTTCATGAAGCTGTGAAAACTAACTATACGAACGAACTTAGTTTCTGCCACCAATCAGTCTTGCAAAACATCACAGGTTTCACAAGAACAAAACGTGAGTTGTAAGCAACAATGAAAGCAGAACTTGTATTGATTTATTGGTCTGAGTATTGCTAATATATATATATATATATATATATATATATAATATATATATATATTATATAACATATATTAAGGGCTTTCCGTCGTTTGTGTTGAGCAGTAAAAAATAAAAAAAAACACTCATGAATATCTCTCTCTCTCTCTCTCTCTCTCTCTCGTCTCTCTCTTCTCTCTCTCTCTCTCTCTCTATATATATATATATATATATATATATATATATATAATATATATATATCTATCTCTCTCTCTCTCTATCTATATATATTTATATATTATATATATATATATATATATATATATATATATATATATCACATACATATATATATATACATATATATATATATATATATATATATATATATATATATATATATATATATATATATCTTTTCCCAAGCAAAACTATTTCATTCAAGGAAATACAGAGGTTTCGGAAAGTACGTTGTAAATTAGGTCTCTCTCTGGCATGGCAGGCAGATTTATTTTACTTCGATGAACACAATGAAACCTCGACCTATTTTATTCTCAAGAAATGCGGCCTTAACAGTAGTCGTGTCTATTTCATATTTCCCTGGGAAAGGAACGACTAACGCCCTTTAGCACAGAGTGGAACGCTAAATTGATCTCCAAAATCCCAATTGAAATTGGAGAAATATGTTAACAAATAATGTTGTACGTCTATGGATATTTTGAATGACGTCAATACTATAAAGTGAGAAATGACAGAAAAAAGAAATCAGAGGAAAAATAATTGTTCAATTTTTGCTTATAAGTATAGAGCAATTTGCCCAGTTTTTATTATTATTATTATTATTATTATTATTATTATTATTATTATTATTATTATTATTATTATTATTATTATTATTATTATTATTATTATTATTATTATTATTATTATTATGTGCTTTTCAGCACCACTGAAACATTTCGATTACTAAACATTTACAAATGGGAATAAACCAGTGAAACCCGTGAATGCCGTTATATTTTGCAATATAATCAAAATTTTTCTTTTATTCTGTAAATTCCAAATCTACAAAATTCTGCGATGAACCGTCTTCATAACAGTGTAAATATCAGCTGGTTAACTCCTGTACCTTTGCAGTAAAATATAAAACTAAATGAAAATTTTTTAATTTAAGTCCCTGACTTCATTCGTTGAGAAGAAAGCTGTAAAATAAGAATACGCGGGAGCCAAATTTCTACCGTATACCTGAACTGAATTGACAAATTAATTTTCCGTTTAATTGTGAAAATATTAGTAACCCGTAAAATTGTTACTCTAGAATAGAATTTGAACTGAAAATCCTGGTAGGTTTTTGTATTAGAACTAACCCTCTGAAAATACTAGAAAGACTCGGGAAAATATCATTTCGTTATGCAGTATTTTACTATCTTTATAATGTCCTCTGCGACGAAATGAAAGCATAGAACGAAAACTCACTCAGTGAATTGTAAAACGAAGAAGAAGAAGAAGAAGAAAACATTCGCCCATAAGGACTGTAAAAAGAATCTTCAATGAAGAAAAGAACCATTATCTTCCCCACGGGCCTATGCGGTCCTGTGCTCTCGGTTTTCCTAATAGTACATCGGACATTGCAAGCAAATTTGCAAATAATTTCTAACCCCACCCCCCAAACCCGCTGAGATATCGCAAGGAAAATGCAGCGCGGGAGTAAATGGATATCGTAAAGATGCTATTTTCTGTCTT
>NC_087209.1:12968454-12991535 GCF_015104395.2 Macrobrachium nipponense | reverse complement strand
GTTTGCGTTGAGAGGTGATTAATATCACCAAATGTATATACTCTTGGATGTTGGTGTTCTTTTATTGTCGGGTCTTGTGTCGGAGGTAATAATATCATTTAGGTCATTCTTAAAGGTAAGTTGTAAAAAGGATAAATTCTGAATCTCTGTGGGCACCTTGAAATGTACTGCAGGAAAAACACTCAAGTCGCTTGGAATATAAATCAATCACTTTCAAAATATGTCAACCAAAATGCTTTGTTTAATCGAGAGCCTAAGATTAATTTCAGAGAATATTTGTTAATATATACATATATATATATGTATATATATATATATATATATATATATCATATATATATATATATATATGTGTGTGTGTGTGTGTGTGTGTGTGTGATGCACATTAATATAGAAAATTGCCCCTAATTTATAAACTGGTACATTCATTATCGATAGCCTCGTTCCAAGAGTTATTATCAGGGGAAATGTAATGCATAACCGAGAATTCCTCATTACCAGAAAGGAAGGAAACTCTTCAGTTAATTAGGGATGCTGCAATGCAATACCTCTTCTGCTCTTAGCAGCATTGTGCCTATTCTGGGAAAGACATTCGCGTATTTAGAAAGAAGGATCGTGCCATCATTATCAATCTCTCGTCCGCTACTTGCAAATTAACTACTGAATCAGAGCAGTCTGACAACGATCGCAATCTGCTCTGCATAAGTATTTAAATAGCTATATTTCCCAAACCTAAAAAAAAAAAAAAACACTTCGAGGCATTTAAATTATACTTAATAATCTTAAAAGTAAAACAGGACTGCTTTTCTTCATCAAAATCATTAAAAGTTTCACCAGAAACTATCTCAATAATGTAATTATCCTAAGGATCGAAAATATACAGCTTCATAGTGCACCTCACTTTCATATACACTTGTTAACCTAAAAAAAAAAAAAAAAAAAAAAAAACAAAAAAACAAAAAAACTTTGATGTTTTTCCTGCATTTTAGACTAAGTTTTGTGATTTGTTTTGCTTGATGCGTCACTTTGAACTGATTAGTGAGCTTATCGTTAATTCCTTCTCAGTAATTCTAGCTTACTATTAAGCCAGCATTTTGTAATAATAATATAAAACAGGTTTGTTTTAACAAAATGTACATAAATAGCGGATGTTACTCCATTACTCTAAAATTTTGTAGAACATAATCTATGCAACCTTTAACCGCTTGATATAAATGCAAAAATAAAGCCCTGCTCTAAGATAAATGTTACGGAATATCCGGAATAATAATCTAGAATATATCTTCTTACAATTTCGAAAATACAACTAACTCTATTTGTTCACAGCTGAGGTGTTTTCTACTTTTCCTTTTAAAGGTTTGTACCGCATGATGATTTCTACTGTCCCATTCAACACACACACACACACACACACACACACACACACACACACACACACACACACACACATACACAACTACACATACACACACATATATATATATATATATATATATATATATATATATATATATATATATATATATATATATATATGCATTATGAATGTTTATACGTGGTGTAAATTAAATTTAGTCTTTTGTTTCGAATGAAGATAAAAAAATATTAGAATCGTTGTGGCAATAAAATGAATGTAAGGCCTTTTTTTTTTACCAAATAATATTTCTAAAGTTCAGCAAGAAAAGAATTTAAAACTGAAGGCGATTTCTAAAGACTTAAAAAGCAACATAAACCAAATTTCACATCGTATATTCAAAGAAGACTTGTGATACTTCGAGAGAAACTGACGAAAAATATTGTTTTAATTAATAAATGCAAGCTTCCCTTCCGTGGTTACCCAGCAAAGGTCTATCAACTTTAGAAACGTACTCAAAATATTATATTTCTACTTTGGTTAAAGAGCATAGAATCCAAATACGGGAATAGTGTTTCAAGGTTTCACTCTGTGCATAAAGTGTTTTTCGGAAAAGAAAGCGAAAAATGCCGTGAGAGAAATTGTTTTGTTTGTTTGTTTGTTTGTATGGCGTTTTCACGCTGCATGGAACCAGTGTTATTCAGTAACGGAACCAACGGCTTTACGTGACTTCCGAACCACGTCGAGAGTGAACTTCTATCAACAGAAATACACATCTCTCACACCTCAATGGAATGCCCGAGAATCAAACTCGCAGCTACCCGAGGTGGCAGGACAAGACCATACCGATCACGCCACTGAGGGGCTGAGAGGAAATTGAATAAAAGCCCAATGGAGTGACTGATATCTGTACTGCATTATCAAGACCAATTTTGATACTGAATTTTTTCAAAATTTTCAAACTCACAAATTTGTTTTCCCATCTGTCATCTTCATGCAAAATTTCAAAATGAAAACCACAAACTGACAACGCCTCCGAAATGCGCCAGTTTTTGGGGGCTGTCTAACTGTCTAATATACAAATAAATATCTGAACAGTCATTAAAATGCTATTAATGTTAATATATCAAAATTAGTAACTCCACTAATAAGCAACCAAATGATAGAATATGCATATAAATTACGCATGTATGCATGAATAGGGTAACACACATACACACACACACACACCAACATCTTAGGATCGAAAAATAAAATTAAATAAAATGGTAAACGGAACTGTTTCAAAAAATATATAATGCTTTTCATTTTAAGTAAGTATGCGAACAAAATGGATGAATGTTTTAAAGCGTTCAGAGAACGACTCCAGAAAAGTTTTAAAAATCAATAAACTAAAGTAACAAAGTGACAACCCCTCAAAAAATTGATAAAATAAATATTTAATATTTGCAAATTTGAAAATAGATTATTCATAGGTAAAAACAAATAATGGTAGGGTGGCGAGGTTCATGATGCATCAAAGCTGTTAAGTTAGCCACTAATAAAAGCGAGTAAATATTTCGGGGAAGTGGAAAAAACCTGGAACCTCACAGAATGTGGTGTCAACGCCAGGGAAAGCGAGTAGCACGCACCAG
Organism: Macrobrachium nipponense; assembly: GCF_015104395.2. Taxonomy (NCBI): domain Eukaryota; kingdom Metazoa; phylum Arthropoda; class Malacostraca; order Decapoda; family Palaemonidae; genus Macrobrachium; species Macrobrachium nipponense. The sequence goes on along the minus strand of NC_087209.1, from coordinate 12,988,547 downwards.
CTCCTGATAGAGTAAAAAAAAATTTCTCAAGGAAATGAATCTTACACAATTGCGTATGACTTATATATGACTGTATATCTTTAGTAAGTATATAGGTATGCAATGAAATATATGCAATAAACAAACTTACACATTTTGAATACATATTGTTAACGTGACAGAATTAAGTACACGTATCCATAGCTAACAATACAGCGCAGCGCGCGACACACACACACACACACACACACACACACACACACACACACACACACACACTATATATTATATATATATATATATATATATATATATATATATATACACACATTCATACATACGAGCGGTATAAAAAATACATATTACGTACAAAACCAGCCATTCATAGTCCTGAACCAAGTAAAAATATCGATCAATCATTGAAAGGTAAAGCTAATAGATCTAGTTAGCCTCGTTCGTGAATAACAGCACCATTCATCAGGACATTACAGTTCGCCATAACAGAGCAGCGTTAACTGAACATTTCAATGTTTTAAATCTTTTGAGCCCTTTGTTTTTTACTCTGCTGTCTATTTTTGAACCAACAAAAGCTGTTTCGACAGGGAAAAATATCCACACAAAAAAGTTGTATTGTTCATTGTGGATTAAATGTTACGTATAATACCTGTTTGCTTATACACAAATACATTCACACGTATCTCTCTTTCTCTCTCTCTCTTTCTTCATAAACACACCCGTATACATAAATATATATTATATATATATATATATATATATATATATATATATATATATATATATATATATATATATATATATATATATATATTATGTTCTATTTAGCGTCCTTTTGCGTGTATATGCACGAAGAAAATGGCAGAATTATCAATGAACATAACGGTTTCCAAAGATTCAACCATCAAGAGAATCTGGGTCAGACCTTATCGATACCGGTCATAAATACGTCCCCCTTCTGCCAGTGGGAAAAAAAGGAGAGGATTAAAAGTTTTAACACTTTACTCTTTCCAGTTTCCTCAGACTGGAAAAACAGAAACTTATGTTGGTACTGGTAAAAAAAAATGAAAGAAAAATCCTAATGGGTGATTTTAGCCTAAGAATTTCTTAAATTACAATGCTGGGATTTTCTGCATTAAAGCCCATTGAGCGGGACATTTCAGTGTTTTGAGGGTTCCTTGATGCCAGACGTATGAAGAGAAATAGTGAATGCACCCAGCACCCACGTGTCGGTTGTCAACATCAACAAGGTAAAGTTTCTTGTAAAGGTGAGTGAAAATTTCATATCTGTTTTATATCAGCATACACTAGATGCATCATCTTATGTTTGGATAATCAAAGTTAACATAATCCGCGAAGCTTTGGAATTCGTTAGGTCTTTCCAAGGCTTTGTATTTTTTATAATATTCGTAGTTTTCTTCCTTGGGATGAAAATGTCCATCAGGATTTTGAGGTAATGAAAATTGTTGGGATATATATCATCCCGGCAGTGTTTTCTTTGATATGAGAAGAAAATAACAAAACTAATTTTTATTGATAGTAAGTCCTTTTTTTAGTTGCTGGTTGAGTATCTTTTTAAAGATTATAGTATGCAGGTGCACAGAATAGCCATCCTTGTTTACCTAACCTAACTTAGCCATTTTTTCCTGCCGATTTCCAATAACAAATCTTGTCTGGTTGGGGTCAGCTCATGCTTTATTCGCTAGACTGCCCACGTTGATATTGTGGACTGACATACTATAATGATACCATATTTTCAAATACTTTATTTTTCTTATTTATTTCTTCAAGTCTAGGCTATCGCTGATAACCCTCATGGAAATAATCAAAGGACTATATGGTTAGGCCAATTTCTATATAATCTTTATATTTGGATGATGTGTTTTATCATTATGCTGTTTTTACACATTGTACAGTAAGCATACTTTCAAAACTAATGAAACCTTGTACACCTACCTTTTTCGACTCTAGGTTATATATATATATATATATATATATATATTATATATATATAATATATATAATATATATATATATATATATTGTTTTCTTGCAGATGAGTAAAACAAGGCTAAAGGAAAAGGAAATAAAATATGCACTGGTAGAGGATGCCGACGATTATGAACCATCATATACTGACAGTGATGGAACAAACGATTCTTCTTCAGATGAATCACAGGATGATACAGTCACAGAAGAGGAAGGCCTAGAGGCACCCACTAGCCCAGAAAATGATTCGTACAGACGTATGGAATTATGTGTGGACTAAAGACACTACAAATTTTGTGCCTAAGCATGACATACCAGATAGCATGACTGCATCGTAACTATGTCTGCAACAACAGCTTCATCAGAGTTGGACATCTTCCTAAGATTATTTCCACAGAGTCTTTTTCTACAAATAGCGCATTACACTAATGACAGACTTGATATTTTGGCTGAAAAGAAGAAAAAAAAACATTCAACACACATGTCTCTCAGAGTTGATGGTAATCTTTCGGATGCACACTAGTGATGTCTTACAATCGAGTACCTGCCATGGGAGAATGTATTGGTCAAACAGTCCTCACTAAGAAAATGAGAAAATAAGCGAGTCAATTTCAAGGGATAGATTTCAACTAGTTTTTTCGAAACTGTACTTCAATAATCCATGTAAACCAGCAGATTCTTCCAAGATATTCTATGTAGATGTGGTGAGGTGCTTGAACAAAAAATTTTTCTTGCTGCAAGAACAGACAGCACATTTCAGTCCATAGATGAAAGCATGACAAAGTTCAAGGGACGTTCCAGGATGAAACAGTATTTGCCTATGAAACCAGTGAAACGAGGAATCAAAACCTGTGTAAGATCAGTTTCAAATACTGGCTGTGTGCATGACCTCAATATCTATCAAGGAAAGGAAACAATTTGTGGAAGGAACTCTTGGTGAAAGAGTAGTCAAGATGCTTTCAGGAACAATAAGGGCACCCGAAGTATGCTTAGGTTTCGACAGATTTTTCACATCTGTCAGACTCACGTCTTCACTCCCATTTGCAGCAGTTGGGCCTTGTATGCCAAAGGAAGAATCTTCCATAGCTTGATGTCAAACTTCAACGGGGAGAGTCAGAGATGTACGTTTGTGATGAAGGCATTCTGATAGCTTCCTGGCAAGACACCAAGTGTGTCCAGATATAGGTGTGGCGCTAAGAAAATGAAAAATAAAGATGAAAAAAAAGATCTGCAGTGCCCTGAAGCTTTTATATTTTATAATGAGTATATGGGGGTGTTCACCTAGGGGATCAAATGATAACTGTATGACCTTGACAGAAAGAGCAAGAAATGGTGGATCAAAGTATTTTTCAGACTTCTAATGACAGCGGTGTACAATGCATACGTTATTCACAACGAAATAAACCACAAGAAGCGCCCTTTTATTGACTTCTTAGTAACATTAGCAGAATCTTTGATTGATGAGGGAAGGGAAAATCTGCCACAGAAAAGAGTACGAAGTTTAGGACGGCCTTCCAAAACTTCTAAGGTGCAGAAGAATGTTGACCATATGCCCGTGCGTGAAGAAAGACGTCGAAGATGCGCAAGATGCTCTTTAAGGAAGAAAAACAAAAAAAGTGAACAAGGTATCAGTGTCAAAACATTGCAAAGTTCCAATGTTTTACAATGTTTTCCTATCTACCATACATAAACAGTTGAGTAAAAATCTCCCAATCATATAATTATCAGGGTTTTTCATTTCACTTTTTTCAAAGGAAAATATAGTTCTATTGCCTAAGAATTTTCAATGGTGTATGTAATTTTTTTTTTATTTACTTATCCCAAAAAGCTGCATTTATTTTGCCATTATATAGTTTGATGGTTTTTCTCTTCAAGTACAATATACTTATAATAAATGTACATCCATAACTTTGCATTTAATTCCAACATTCCTATATACGCAATACGTATTTTCAACTTTATTGTACTAACTGGGATCAAACAATCCCAATTTGAATTTCAAGATAACACTATTGGGATGTTTATGTCCCAGTGTAAAAAAACAAAGATAAGCTTGAAAAAAAACTTTGTGGTGAATATATATCATTATCTATGATCCAATGATGCCACTAAGCTCAACAGATTATTAAAAATTCAGCTGTGCAAAAGTAGGATCGAAAGGGTTAAAGAAAGAATAAAGACCGCTGTTAATATCCTCTGCTACATCAGTGAGAAAAGTTTCACTTAGAGACCTGTAGAGAAGAAGATTTATCAAACTATTCGATTTTCTCTTCTGTTTTCACCATTGTTTTTATTGACGTTTGCGATGGGGTTTAATAACCGATTTTAAGCTTACTTCCATTTAAGCAGAATCATACTGCGTTTGCAAAATAATCTATTTTTGTACCTCAGGTTTAATTTGAATCCCCCTTTTAGATGAAGAATTGTATCAGAGTTCGTGAGAGAGAGAGAGAGAGAGAGAGAGAGATGCTGATCTTCGGGCCGAGTCTGCCAATTTCACAGGTAGGTGTAATAACTGAAGCCTTAGGGGCATAACATATAGTATACATACATACACACACACACACACACACACACATATATATATATATACATATACATGTATATTTATATATGTATGTATGTATGTATATATATATATATATATATTATATATAGATATATATATATATATATATCTGAATAATTATCACATGACCGTGATTCATATAAATTATTCGAGTTACAAAATGTCCTTTAATATTTTAATCCCGAGGTAGAGAAAATTAGATATTAAAGGACATTTGTAGCTTAAATAATATACATAACATTATAGATATAACTATACAGATATATATATATATACAATATATATATATATATATATGTGTGTGTGTGTGTGTGTGTGTGTGTGTGTGTGTATATATATATATATTTATATATATATATATATATATATATATATGTATATAATTATAATATGATTTAATATATATATTATATGCAATATATATATATATATATATCTATATATATTATATAATATATATATATATATTATATACTCTATATATATATATATATATATATACTATATAATAGATATATATATATATATATATATATATATATATAGATATATATATATATATATATATATATATATATATATATATATATATATATATATATATATATATATTAATTTTAAGGGCTTTACAATATCTGCCTTTCAAGTGAATCATTCAATTTGCATCAGGCAATGATTGATGGAAAGCGGGTGCAGTAATAGTGGGTTTCGTAAAGGGCATCAGTGCTCGTTGCGTTCAATCAACAGTGAAGGGGAAGGAATAGGCAAAAAATTAAGACTTAATCAACGGAGGGGAATGGAAACCAAGAGACATATTCTGCTTCAAAACTGAGTACAATGATTTTTGTTATAGAAATAACAGCAAAATCTTCTACGCTTACGTAAAACCTTTTGTTACTGTTAATAGTCTTTTTTTATCGTTTCTTTTTAAGTATTTTAACTTCCATGTAACTTATTAGAAATATTATTGTTTATATGGGTGAAAACTTGTATCCAGTATGTATATACTATTATATATATACATATATATATATATATATATATATATATATATATATATATATATATATATAAATATATATATAGACATAAATGAATATAGATATAAGTTTGTGTGGGGCTTTATTTCAATTTACCAAAAAGCTACATATTTTATTCCTTCTACAATAAGTTTAGATGACTCAAGTTTACTTCAAAGGCATTACTATCTAACCACAGTAAGACTCTCTCTTCTCCCACTCTCTCTCTCTCTCTCTCTCTCTCTCTCTCCCCCTGATAACACGTTGACATTTCACCTTACTGCAATGAGTACAGTATATAATTACAATCATGCGAACTCCATAATGAGGCGATCGGTAAATGAGACTCTCTTTATTTCCTGGTAAGGGAATTTCGATATAACGGACAGATAACTGATAAAGTTGAAATTCACAGTCTATCGAATATTCAAACATTTTCTTTTTGTTTTTGGAATGGAAGAGATCCAGCGGGGAAACTAATGCAAAATAATTACAAAATGTTTGTATGTATGTATTTATGTATATATATATATATATATATATATATATATATATATATATATATTATATATATATATATATATAAACACGAGATTTCGTAAAATGACGCTGTGACGTCATGCTGAGATTTTGTGCCATATTTAGTATGTGCGAGTGTGTGTGTGTGTGTAATATATATATATATATATATATATATATATATATATATATATATATATATATATATATATATATATATATATATATATATATATATATATATATATATATATATATATATATATTATATATATATATATATATAATACTAAATATGGCACATAATCTCAGCGCGACGTCACAGCGTCATTTTACGAAATGTCAGATACCCAGGTAAAGAAATCTATAAGAAATTCACTCTATTTGCCTGAACAGTATCTTGAACTTAAGGCTATTTTTTTAATTATCGGTTTGATATAAATGGCATCTTTATATAGGCCTTTTCTCTGAGTTGGTAATTGGTATAAAATTTCATTTTGGGAAACCTGAATTATTTCCGAAAACTGAATATACTCCTTGGTCTAATAACCATATACACATGAAGATTGATAAACAAAATGGAAATCAATTTACCTAAAATATTCAACGACCTCTTGGATCTGACCATTTCCAACAACTCAATAAAAAACTTACTTCAACTGACAAGTCTACTGATCGTGATGTCTGAATCATATCATTACATAACAAAATGTGGATTTCCTCAACTAACGTTATATTCCTCGTGACCTTTCGCAAGCTTAGAAATAATTGCCTCGGCAACGAAAGAACAAAACGCTAGGTTATCCTATCCCAGTCGCCTTCACTTACCTAACTAATGACATAAACGCTTCCCATTGACGGGAAATTACGCTGACCAGCCAAGGACTACGCCCATTCATAAAAACTATGACGGCCGCCTCCATTCAATTTTATTTTCACACATACTATGAGTGGGAATTTATGATCGTCTAGAACCCCAAAATAAATAGGGAACTGATCCGTGTGGTAGCCTCAGATAAAAGGATTTTACTCATGCCCCATTGAATTTCATTTTGTTTCGTCACGTCGAAATGACGAAACCTATCGTATATAAAAAAATATTTCTTGGTTGTTAATCATTGTCAGGACTATCACTTTCAATTTTTGAAATAACTTTGAGCGGTCAATTTCGATAAAAGCGAACAAATGACCCCTTTAGGATGAAAGGTCTATTATATTTTGATCAAACTGCAAAGCTGCAATTCCAAATTACAGAATACAAGTCAGGATTTTTTACAGAAGAACGAATGAAGTATTCCTACAGTGAAAGTCTGATTTTATGTTTTTATTTATTTATTTATTTATTTATTTATTTATTTATTTATCTATTTATTTATTTATTTATTTATTTTATTTTAAGGAAATTTGTCTGTTCCTGACACACAACTTCAACCGAATTCCGACAAATTCTTCACAGTTTTCACAGTGCAAAACAGTTTTCTTTCTGTATACGAACAAACGTAAAGCCCTTAAATACGTTTTATATAGTACGCAATGTCCCAATATCAATCTATCAGTCAGTTACTGGATTCTCCGTTTAAACTTAACTCTCTCTTTTATTTTGTCTATCTTAATTTATTCAGTGTTCCCCCTCATTAATTTTCTCCCAACCAATCGATCATTTGCTCTTCCGCTTTCCAATCGTGGCCTGTCATTTACGAATAAAAACATAAGAGATTCCACTTCTCTTTTTCTCTTCCCTCCGTTCACCTCATTCACTTGGGAAATGAATAATCGAGGATGAAAGGTTGAAGGATTGTCGTTAATTATTGTATATTATCTCCTTACCCTAGTCTGTGAATTCTAATTTTTGAAAATCGTATACCAGCTCTTCGGGATTTGATGTGACTAGGGCGCATTTACGCATAGCATCTTTGACGATAAATGAATATTATAACAAAAACAACCGTAAATAGCGATTTTTTTTTTTTTGCGGGTTTATAGAGAAAGGTTATACGAATCAATGAAGAAAAAGGTATATGAATCTTTTTATGATGACTTCTCTGAAACTGCGTAACAATTTAGTTCATTTATTACTATTTTCCCTCAACATGCAAACAGGAGGATTAAAAGTTTCAATAAACAACGAAGAAAATCACCTAACCATAAAACTAAAATGATAATTAAGAGAAAATCAAGCAAAAACAAACACGAGAGCCTCAACACAAAGTATATTAGACCGTAGTTGTCGCTTGGCAGATAGATATTCCTGGCGTCACTGAATTCCTTCAGCAGGGGCATTTGGGCTCCGCACGAATACCCGACGGTCCATAATACGATTATCAGAGGCCACGTCAACGATAATCCCTTGTCGTGGGGCCTCCCCTGGAAGAATAATCGAATCGGCGACCGAGAGGCCGACATTTCCATGCACGCCGCGGCTGGAAGAGGATGTGGCAGGAGGAAGCCGCTGGAAAAATGGAAAGGTTTGGGATCTGTTGGCGATTTTGAATTTTACAAATTTTTTTTTTATTATTTGGAGGCTGTACAAATCATCATGATGAAGGAGCAGGTAGTGTTGAAAAAAGTATTTCGTAGAAGAGGATCATTAGAATGTGACGTGAGCCTAATGCGCTGGAAAACGATTTAGATCATTAGGAGTGAGAGATAAAGTAGAATTTAATGGGAAAGAGAGAGAGAGAGAGAAACTTCCCTCGGCAACTAACTTTCTTGCTTAGGACGGGGAGTTAAATGGAACGTCTGAGAAACCGAAAGAAATCTGAGATTTCTTCCTAACTTAAATTATCAAATCAATTCGATATTTAAAGTGAACGGTTTATAAATAGTACATTATGTACAGTTCGCTTCGCCCACATAAGATCCAGGGTTCGATTCCCAAGCGAGTCGGAATTATTGGGGCCAATACTCTTGAGACCCAACATGCTTCCCTTACACGGAATTAGGTACATTGGGAGTGATTACTTAGTCTAATTCAGGAGGATAGAATGACAATTTACAGTTTTTTGTGGGTCAGACATAGTTCTTAATGTGACATCTTTTAGTCACTTTGTTTCATATCATGTTCATATCATGTTCATCTAGTTGGTATCGTTTGCAGAGAGAGACAGCCAGCAACTAAAGGTAAGAGACTTGTCACTTGTTTAATTTTGTTTAACCAGTGCCGAATGGTTAATTTGGTCGGTATATATATATATATATATATATATATATATATATATATATATATGTGTGTGGTGTGTGTGTGTGTGTGTGTGTGTGTGTGTGTGTGTGGGCACCGGTTTTTAAGTGTCAGTCAATCAAACAATAGAGTGGTAAATTAGTTGTGAAAGGTTAATCAATCCCTCTCAAGCTACACTGCTTAGCGGATTATCAGAATGATTCACATACGAAAAATTAACTAAACTTGACTTTCATGTGTTAAAATAATGAAAAAAAAATATATAATATATATATATAAATATATTATATTATATATATGTATATAATATATATATATATATGCGTGTGTGTGTGTGTGTATTTATACACACACACGCATATATATATATATATATATATATAAATAATTATACATATATATATATATATATATATATATATATTTTAGTGGCACCGGTTTATAAGTGTCAGTCAAATCACACAAAAATGGTAAACTAGTTCTGAAAAGTTGATTAATCCTTCTCAAACTACACTGCTTAGTGGATTATCAGAGTGACATATATACGAAAAATTCACTAAACTTGACTTTCATGTGTTAAAATAATGAAAAAAAAAATATCTAGCTTTATTTGTAGAAACGAAATCTCTGTGGCTATGTTCTAAATCACTCAAGAGCTTATTAACAATACAAAATTATGTCCATCATCGAAGGCCAGAGTGAGAACGCTATATATAACTTGGAGTAATTATTATTAATTGAAATAAGTATATAATTTTTGACTTACACAAAAATGCCGTAAGTTTGGGTGACTCATGGCGGAAGCTACTATGATGGCAGCTCTAACAATGAACAAGTATGGAGGTGGGAAGCCGTTTTCCAAATTGAATCCTCTGATTCAGGACGTGTAGGAGTTGACAAATTATTTACCAATAAAATTCAGATTTCAGAATGATGAAATCATTTTGAATTTCGAAAAAAAAAACAGAATTCTGGCGAACACGTGATTGCAACATTTTTTAAATCGCGATTGAAAACTATTTCTCTCATTGGATTTAGACGGGTGAGAACGAAAGTTTTTTTTTTTCCTGAAAGGTAAACGAAAATTGAGGGAAATCTGACCTCGTTAGAATCGTACCTAGAGAGAGAGAGAGAGAGAGAGAGAGAGAGAGAGAGAGAGAGAGAGAGAGAGAGAGAGAGAAAGGGTAGATATTCTAACCAAAATAATATACATAAATTTGAAACAATCCGCATTTTGAAAATCAATAACTCAAAAGACAATTCACTTGTGACCTAACCGCATCATATTCACGATATGAAAATACATTCGATACAGACATAGCCAATTGATTAGGGAATTAATTACCTCGCTGCTTCAAACTGCCAAGGCACTGATGATAATCTTGATAATACTAAAATCCCTATTTGATTACTCGCAGAGCATAAATATTACTCCATTAACTATCGAAGTATGTCATTAACTGAAATTATCAAATGAAGTTAACAACTTCATCTTCTGATATTCCAAAATCTGAAGACCTTTATCGTAAAGGGTCATCTTCTTTATCATCTTAATCAAACATAACAAGACCTTCAGCAGTAAAAGGTCACTGCGATTATAAAAGAAATATACGGCTTCAGTAGTTTAATCACACACACACACACACACACACACACACACACACTCTAACACACCCATTCATACATAATCACCAGCTTCCCAACAAATCTCTAGCTTCGAGGTTAAAAAAATCCCATACAAATTTTTTACACTTCTGGTGGCTGGAAGGCAGCAAGTAATCCTCGGATCAAAAGTTACAGTGCTACTTCCGACAAAATCTAATTACCTGATGCCAGTCACAGGAGTAATAAAATATTCGTAAAGAGCTACGCATAATTTTTTTTTTTTTTTTTTTAGTAATCACTCAAACAAACAGACAAGGAACAGAAAAGCAAAGCACCAACAAACAAAGGAAATTAACTTCTCAAACTGATACATTCATGATGGCGTATCTGATTCTCTCCATGCCTTTGTTGAAGTCCAAATTGTTTTTCGTCGCAACTTCTGCAGGATGTTTGTTCCCAGAAACTTGGAGAAGGTTTTTCAATTATATTAATTTAAGAAAACTTATGAACAGCGCAGCTTCGTTTCAGATGCAATGTGGCTGAGCGGAGCAAAATGAGAGTAATAAAAAAGGCAAACCAACTACATGGATTAATAAAATGAATATATAAGGAATTTTTGCCGTTAAAAACTTTTTCAGACAAATACTCCTATGCAATATAGGTATATATAAAGATATTATAACGGTAAATACCACGAGGAAAAGACATTTCCAAAATTTTGTTTGCAATCATGACTTTCGATTTATGAATATAAAATATTGCAAATGATATTCTCCATCGAACTACAAAAACAAAATCCTTGATGAAAATGCATTTCTAATTTGTATTCAAAGAATATTCACCCATTGGAAACAGTCGAAATTAGGATCGTTAGCTGTGAAAGGTTAATGTCAAAATATAAATTCAATTTAGGAGTAAGGCCACAAGCGCCACAAACACAAATAACGGGAAAGCGAGCTGTTTTATTGGATAAATTCAGACACTCGATATATCGCTTTCGGACAATTCAACTGGCATAAAATCGAGAGTAAAGCGAAACAAATATTCAAATTTTGCAAAATATTTGATGTAGTTTAATTTCATTTCGAAATAAATAAAGTTTTATACGTTATAACCCAAAGTTTTAAACACGAGTATGGCGTCAGAGAGATACATCCTTCTGGTTGCTGGTCGAATGGTCTTCTTCCTCCCAAGCAGATATTTTGAAAAGGTCTGGTATAAATTAAAAAAGAAAATAATCTCGGGAACGGATTGACGGATTTCGATGACCGTAACTATTTACTGATCGACCTCCTCCTGATGACCAACTTTTGGTGGATACAGTTACTATCGAAACCATCTCATCCATTATTAAATTAACATAATCTTGTTACTAAAGTAAACTTAGCCCATTTGAGGGACATCGTATATTTAATAACGAAAACCTAGTAATGCACCCAGACCGTCAAAAACATCGGTAATATAAGAGAAGGTCGAGAGAGCGCTTCCCGACCCCGAGAGAATTACTTCTCATCCTGGACTTCGAACCGACGATCATTATTTCCCAGCACCTACATGATAAGGTGTTACATACATGGAATATTTATTGATATACATTTTTTTTTTACGTAGAGATTTTCTCCGACTGCAGAACCTGACAGAAGTGACGTCGTCTTTAAAAATGTAAGTTTTTGAATTTCCAGTAAAAAAAAACTATTGAGATGGCATTGTCTGTCCGTCCGCACTTTTACTGTCCGCCCTCAGACCCTAAAAATTCCTGAGACCAGAGGGCTGCAAATTGGTATGTTCTTCATACATCCTCCATTCATCAAACATATCTAATTGCAGGCCTCTAAACTCAGTAGTTTTTATTTTATTGAAATTTAAAGTTAGCCATGATCGTGCATCTGACACCTATATAGGGGCCAACAACGCAGACCACCGACGGTCCGTGGCTGAAAGTTTCATGGGTTGCAGTTGAGAGTGTCATGGCCGGGGCTGAGAGTTCCATACAGCATTATGGGCTGTACAGAAAGCTCGACTGTTCCGCGCATTTTTGACTCGTTCCTGCTGTTGACAAATTTATGAGCTGATATAAGCAGACGTATTCAATGTCTAAGGGTATTTTTTAAACAGATACTTAAGCTGCTTTTCCGACAAGTAGATTTTGAGATGAACTGGAACGCTCGTTATGAAGCAGTTTTTTTTTCACTAAGAAAGGCATACAGTTAATGAGAATGCAAAGACCAGCTCAATATATGAATGACAAAACAATGAAGCTTAATTAAAAGATTAAAAAGACCCATAATTTCAACGTATGATCATAGAGTTCCCTGACTTTCAATATATAAAATGCAGAACACCATGTTTATATATATATATATATATATATATATATAATATATATATATATATATTATATATATATATATATATAATATATATATATATATATATATATATAGTATATATATATATATATATATATATATATATATATATATATATATATATATATATATATATATATACAGCACAAATCAACATATAAATTCTAGGACCCGAACTCCACCAATTCATAAAGATTTAGCAATTTGAAAGGTTTAAAAAGGAGCTATACACCCGCAAAGATTTAAATAAATCGTCTTTTTTAACACCTATCGTAAAGCCAGTTTAAAGTTTTAATCACTCGAGCTCAGTATCTATCGGGGAACAGAATTCTAGTGTACACCAAGAGTGTTAGTTTAGTAAACATTTTCAGAACGAGAACGAACACGAACCTCGCAATGAAAATGCTTTATCCAAACAGCTGGTAACTGGTGCAGCTGTAGGAGAGCTTTGAAATGATCCAGCTACAATCTTTAAAGTTATCTAATCACATCTGATGATTCTGTGCCAATCCTTTCTCTCACCAAGGATACCAAGGAATGGGTTGACAAAGGTGTCTTTGTCGCAACCTGATTTCTTTCCCATAGCGCAATCAATTCATACGTTCTAGTGATCCGCATTTCAGAGTAATTTTCCAAATCAGTCAACAACATAATGAAGATTTTTCCCTTAGATCTTCTACTGAAGGGATTCATTGGTATATAAATACTGCAACTGCAATTAGTATGATAACTTTAAGGTTCAATTCCTAAGTCTGATATTCGGTTGCATTAATGGGAGCAACACCCAATCCCTAGCACACATACACATCTATATAAAAGTGAGAGAAATTAATGAGCGAGGACTTTAGTATTCATTTATTGCTAAAAAAAAGGGGGGGGGCGGGGCAGTGAGCTACAAAGTACTGTGTAATGCACCATTTAGCGTAACAAACTAATTACATACAGTAAACTGAAAACGTCATTCTCCTTCCTCAATAATGATGACTGACCCTTCCAACATTTATAAATATCTCCATCGCAATTTGCATAGATAAATACGGAAGTCAATCCTTTAACTACAGAGCTGCCTTTACATCTGTCAACTTCATGGAGCTGTCTAACTATACTAACGAACTTAGTTTCTGCCATCAATCAGTCTTGCAAAACATAACAGGTTTCACAAGAACAAAACGTGAGTTGTAAGCAATAATGAAACAAAACTTATATTGATTTATTGGGTCTCTTTCTGGCATGGCAGGCAGATTTATTTTACTTCGCGGAACACAATAAAACCTCGACCTATGTTTATTCTCAAGAAATGCGGCCTTAACAGTAGTCGTGTCTATTTTATTTTTCACTGGGAAAGGAACGAACTAGTTGCCTTTAGTACTGAGTGGAACGCTATATTCATCCCTAAAACCCCAATTGAAATTGGAGAAATATGTTAACAAATAATTTTGTACGTCTATGGATATTTTGAATGACGTGTATACTAATAAAGTAAGAAATGACAGAAAAAGGAATTCAGAGGAAAAATAATTGTTTAGTTTTTGCTTATGAGTATAGAGTAATTTATCACCATCATCATCATCATCATTATTATTATTATTATTATCACGTGCTTTTCAGCACCACTGAAACATTTCGATCACTAAAAATTTGCAAATGGGAATAAACCAGTAAAACCCGTGAATGCCGTTAAATTTTGCAATGTAAACAAAATTGTTCTTTTATTCTGTAAATTCCAAATTTACAAAATTCTGCGATGAAACCTTCTTCATAACAGTGTAAATATCAGCTGGTTAACTCCTGTACCTTTGCAGTAAAATACAAAACTAAATGAAAAATTTAAAATTGGAGTCCTTGACTTCATTCGTTGAGAAGAAAGCTGTAAGAATACGCGGGAGCCAAATTTCTATCGTGGAAAATATTAGAAACTAAAATTGTTACTCTAGAATAGAATTAGAACTGAAAATCCTAGTGGGTGTTTGTACTAGAACAAACCCGCGGAAAATGCTAGAAACAGACTCGGAAAATATTATTTCGTTATGCAGTATTTTACTATCTTTCTACGTCCTCTGCGACGAAATGAAAGCATAGAACGAAAACCCACAAAATGAATTGTAAAACGAAGATGAAGAAAACATTCCCCCATAAGGATTGTAAAACGAATCTTCCCTGAAGAAAAGAACCATTATCTTCCCCAAGGGCCTATGCGGTCCTGTGCTCTCGGTTATCCTAACAGTGCATCGGACATTGCAAGCAAATTTGCATATAAATTTATTTTTCTCTCTCTCTCTCTCCCGCCCCACCGGAGTAAATGGATATCGTAAATAAAGTTTCTATTTTTCCGTCTTGAAACTTTACAGAGAATGAAATCGGATGAGCTGGCAGATGACGTTGCTGGTTATTCACGAAATATACCTATTTTGATTTTGTAATTTTTTTTTTTTTTTCATATCGATATGCACCTTTTCCCAGTCTCCATTTGCCAGACTGCCAACTTACGACTTTTATGCCATTATAATATTACGATCCCCGTGAACCACAATGGCTGGGGTCTGGCTAAAAAAAAAAAAAATAATAATAATAACCTAACATTCCATTCCTATTTTTTTTTAAAATAATTCTGATTGGATATGAAGAATCTCCAGTTGTAATGATATTTTCATAGAATACAAACTAGTATATTATTAATGTTTGTTCGCATAATGAAGCCTTTCATGGCCACAGGCAATAGTGTTATTGATAAAGGTTATTTTGATCCTAATTACCTGAAATTATAGTTTTAATGAATTTCACAACAGGATATGAGCAATGTGATATACAATGTGTGTGATGAATTTATTTACAATAAAGCGCTTATGATATTTTTCGTTCCTAGGATTTTTGACAAAATAAAGGTTTTTGCTTAGCCACAGTGGCGTACTAAATGGGGGGGGGGGGGGGGGGGGGGGAGTCCGCCACGGGTGGCAGCTTGATGGGGGTGTCATAAAGGCTCATAGAATATATCCAACTCCACCCTTTGATGTTTCCAATTATCATTATTATTTATTAATTATTATTATTATTATTATTATTATTATTATTATTATTATTATTATTATTATTAATTATTATTATTATTATTATTATTATTACATTCGAGATTTTCTGAGGCAGAAATCGCCGGTTTTCTTTTTTTTTACCAAAATTGATCAGATGTCTAAAATTATTAGATATGTTCATACTGAAGGGGATTCTGTTGAAGTGAGAGAGTCCTTTTTGGGGTTCATTCCCTGTTGGCCGCCCGAAAAAACAGCAAGTGATCTTACAAAGGATATACTAAATAGTTAAAAGAATGATGGACTAGACATTACCCTTTGCCGTAGTCAAGGATATGATAGTGCTGCAGCTATGGCTGGTATTCATGGTGGAGTGCAGAAAAACAAAAAAAATAAAAGAATTAAATCCAAATGGCTTTGTTTTGTGCCATGTGGTAATCATTCCTTAACCTTTGTGGGTGCACTCTTTTGGAATTAATTCAACATGTGTCGCAATTCTTGGAGCAGTAGAGAGACTTTATTGGTTCTTTGCATTTTCAACGCACAGATGGGAAGTACCGAAAGAAAATATGGACTGACAGTTAAAAAACTTTCTCAGACTAGATGGAGTGCACATTATGTCGCTGTAAATCCACTCAAGAAACTATTTGAAAAGCTGATTACAGCCTTGGAGACATTGACAGACCAAAAAGAAAACAAAATGTAGATACAAGAGGATCAGCTGAAAGTTTACGAAAAGTACAGTGTGTGATTTTTTCATTTTGTCATTTCTCTCATTCTGGTGTGATACATTAGAAGACGTAGACCTCACACAAAAATATTTGCAAACAGATGGAATAAGCTTGGAGAAATGCTGTGTAAAGATCAAAGGTTTGAAATTGTTCCTTAGAAGTCAGCGCAATGAAATTGTGAGAAGCAATCAATTGTATATGCAAATCAAGTATGTGCAGAAATGGGGATATCCATGGAAAGACGAGGAAGAATAAAGAAAAGAAAGCCTGGAGAGCTTGCTAGGGATAGTGGACTGACATTGCAAGAAGAAATGCGGAAATCAATGTTTGAATGTATAGATAAGTTTAGTAAAGAACTGAATGTTCGATTAGAGGCCATGGATAATGTGCTGTCAACAGTTACAGCCATTCAGCCACACACCTTGCTCTCTGTAAATAAAGAGCAACTTCGGGAAAGCATCTCAAGCATGTCTAAGATTTTTAATGAGATTCCAGAAGAGGAGGTCATAGTGGAAATTATGCGACTCGGAAGACACCTGGAGGCCGCCAAAATCACGACTGAAGAAGCAAATACTTGGACGAACGATCTTACAGTTTCTCAAATTCATTGTCAAATGGGACATTGGAGAATCCTTGCCAAATTTATCTCTGTGCATAACACTCATTTTAACAATTTGTGTATCAGTAGCATCAAGCCAAAGAAGTTTCTCTTAGCTAAAGCTCATAAAAAATTATCTTCGGTCAACAATGAGTCAAGCAAGATTGAACAGTCTTGCTATATTTCATAGAAAATGAGCATGTAAAGAATATTAATTTTGATGATGTAATCGACAAGTTAGGTGCTGCAAAGGCACGTACAATGAGAGTGTAAAATTTGTCTTATTTAGTAAATCAGAAGGAGAATATTTTGCTTCATTTAAAGAGGATTTCTTTTACATTGATATCTTCTCTGTTGCTGAACAAAATTTGTTTTAGTTACGATTATGGTTTTACCTAGCCTACAATATGCATGTATTACAAGTGGCTGAGAATGAAACGTCAATGAACTATTATTGTTCAAGTATTACAAGATATCAACAACAAAAAAAGCTATATATTTATTCCTTATCAAAATACTGAAGTTATTGAACTTTGTGGGAGGGGGGTGTAAAGGAATATTAGCCCCGGGGTGCCAAAGACTCTAGGAACGCCTCTGCTTAGCCAAAGATCGGTTTCTAATACAACTCATGTAGTAACACTTTTCACAAAGGTGCCTATTGACGATCTGTTAGAGTTTCTATCGGAATTATTAGAACGCAAACAGCTGGATATTCCTTTTTCAAAAAAACACCTTAATTGAACTGATCAAATTATGTGTAAAAGACTGTAAATTTGAATTCAATGGAAAATTTTACTCTCAGAATTTTGGTATGGCAATGGGAAACCCTCTGTCTCCAGTGCTAAGTAATTTATATATGGAATTTTTTGAAAAGAAAATTTTAAACAATATAATTCCACGCAATGTACCTTGGTTTAGATATGGTGACGACATAATTTGTGTATGGCCAGAGAACGAAGATGTAAATAACTTTTTTGCTAGGTTAAATCAATAAGTACCATCAATTAAATTTACTATGGAAATGGAAAAAGATGGATGCCTACCCTTTTTGGATGACCTAATACGGAGAAATAGTAGTGGGTTTAAATATAGTGTTTACAGAAAACCTACTAATATTTCTTCCTATGTACATTTCTATCCTGGACAAAACAATAAGGTTAAAAGATCAGTGTTTGCATCTATGTTTCTAAGAGCACTACGGGTATGTAGCCCAGAATATATAGATGAGGAGATAGATAAGATTCGGAATATAGGCAAGAAACTGGAATATCCAGATAGTGTACTAAACAATGCATTAGAAGCGACAAAAAAGACCATGTATCAAAATCAAAAAGAACCTTACAACAACAAAAATTTGCTTGTACTAACTTGTAATAAAAATATGAAAGATATCCCACATCTCCTGAAGAATTTTGGTGTTAATGTAGTTTTTAAAAACAATAAAACCATGAAACAGGTACTTATTAAGAACTCCCCCGACAATGTTAAAGGATGTGTATATAAAATTCCGTGTTAATTCTTGTGACAACTTTTATATTGGTCAAACGGGGAAAGCACTGGAAAAAAGAATAGAACAACATAAACAATGTGTGAGATATGCACAGGGAAATAGTGGTATTTTTGTACATGTTAGTGAGAACAATCATGCTATTAACTGGGAAGGGGCAAAAAAGCTTGTGTGTTCTACAATGGAAAGGAATATCATTGAATCTAGTTTAATAAGAAAGTTACAATATAATTTTGA
This sequence comes from Macrobrachium nipponense, assembly GCF_015104395.2. Lineage (NCBI taxonomy): Eukaryota > Metazoa > Arthropoda > Malacostraca > Decapoda > Palaemonidae > Macrobrachium > Macrobrachium nipponense. The sequence goes on along the minus strand of NC_087209.1, from coordinate 12,969,209 downwards.
ACATCAGTCAAGGAATGTATAAACTAAATCCTTTAATATCAAAAGAAATTTGTAAACTGTTTAAATTTTTAAGGTAGGCATTAGAAATGTACGGAACTATGGTTATTATATTTGTAAACACAGTGAGGGGGCGGGGGCAGTAGTGGTAATGAGATGTCCAACCCCGCCTCCCTGACACCTGTCAGGTGTGGACTGTTGTCTGGTGGATACCCTAATCGGTAGTATCCCTTGAGAATTTATGGTAAATTTTAGCCAAATGATTTTTGAAAGCCACTCCTACCTTGACACCTGCTTGTGGGTGGATCTGCAGTCTCAAACGGCTGTGTGTATGTTCGTCAGTACTGTCTCTGTAGTATATATACTAGTGAATTCTAATACTATGTATCAGTCCTTTGTCAATGGCTTGAAAATAAAGCCGAAAACCGGTCAGACCTACACCCTGTCTATTATTTTTCACCTGTAGATATGTGTGATATATATATATATATATATATATATATATATATATATACCATATATATATATATATATAGATATATTATATATATATATATACATACATACATACACACACACACACACACACACACATATATATATATATATATATAACTAATATATATATATATATATATATATATATATATATAGATATTTATATGCCTGCCATTACAACATTTTCTTTTCTACAACTTCTTCTAAAACTACTACTACTACTACTACTACTACTACTACTATACTACTACTACTACTAC
>NC_087209.1:12930954-12963454 GCF_015104395.2 Macrobrachium nipponense | reverse complement strand
TTTTCTTTAGGCAGATACGTCCACATATTCCATGAGAATATTTCTTCCTCCTTTTATTTTATTATTATTATTATTATTATTATTATTGTTTTTTTTTTTTTTTTTTTTTTTTTTTTTTTTTTTTTGCTCTATCACAGTCCTCCAATTCGACTGGGTGGTAATTTATAGTGGGGTTTCCGGGGTTGGGTTGCATCCTGCCTCCTTAGGAGTCCCATCACTTTTTCTTACTATGTGTGCCGTTTTCTAGGATCACACTCTTCTGCATGAGGCCCGGAGCTACTTCAGCCTCTAGTTTTTCTAGATTCCTTTTCAAATATATTATTATTTATTATCATTATTATACGTACCTATTGTAACCACCGAGTTTGTATGTTATAGGAGGTTAGTAATGTAATAATATAATATTCAATTACAGAGGTCAACATTAATATCAAAGTTTTATTCTCAAACGACGAATTACTGGGCGACCTTCTTGACTAATATATATATATCTATATATATATATATATATATATATATATATATATATATATATATATATATATATATATATATATATATATACACTAGTAATAATAAGTGTAAAATTGCCATCAAATAAAGGGCCAAATCACTTCCGGCTGACACGCGAAAAATAAAGAAGAATTTCCAGGAGGCGGCCTCCAGGAATATTGGACCCTCTGGAACCTGTGATGAACGACCCCCAGTCAGTCGTCTTTGGTCTAACGACCTCTCGGAGACGGGTAAGGAGCGAGGGTATCCCCCCCTTCACCCACCTGTTGTCGTTCAAAATGAAAAAAGGCCCTCTCCGAGTTACCTTACTCATCGACGTCAGGAATGGATCTTGATCCAGTGAAAAAGGATTATAGAAACAATCCCCGAAGCAGATTGATTGAAAGGTACACAACAGAGGACATCTGTGTATAAAGTTTAGCCTTCTGTTCTTCGTAAAAAAAAAAAAATAAATAAATAAATAAAAAAATTTCCATTTACCTTACCCCTCGACGTCGGGAATGTATCTTGAGCCAGTGGAAAAGGATTATAAAAGTAATCCCTAAAGAAAACTGATTGGAAGGTACGGCAGCGAACTTGGTTTCCAGAGAGTTAATATATTTTTCTTGAATACTGCGAACCGTAAAAATTTACATAAAAATGTATATATGGATATGGCAAAAGACCACAGCTAAATAAAATCGAATTCTCTCAGATAGAACCTGTTTTAGGTACAGGAGGAATTGGTGTCTAAGTCATCGGAAAGGAAGATTTCTTTGCTTATACTTAGCCCTTTTCTGCTATAACAAGGGTTTTGTAATGAATAATTGACAGTAGAATTCATTAGTATCAGCGGATCTCAAATTAGCTGCTAGAGGTATAATTAAGGGAAACTCATTTGGTGAAATAGTGATACGAAAAAATGAAGACAGCATATTTTCTTAAAGAATGCATTACTGATATCAACAACAAAAAAAGACTTTTTAAAAGGTAGCATCACTTATATTCCTATGAGAAACTCATATTCAGGTAAATTCTAACCAAAACAGAATGAAACTTTAGGAAAGCGAAGATCACAATCAAATGGAATTGACGCATGCGCATCTCTCTCTTTCAGGGGCATGACGGCATCAAAAGGCACCGGTGTTTGCTGTCAAATACACTCCCAGAGCTTACGGACAACAAAAGACGGGAAATGGTATAGTTCGAACTCTGGAAACAGTTGAGGGATATAACAAGATTCCGGACGTTGTCTTTTAAGAGCAAATCGCATCCATTGCATTGTTGCAGGCTGCAGTTTAATCACTGTTGCTCGCTGTGTGCTGCATTTGCAAAAAGGAAGGCTGATGCATAATCCAATCGTTTTTCAAGTTAATCCTTATTTTTTCTAGGTAATAGAGTGACCGTAGTGGAATATGTCCTCAAACAGACTGCAAAAATTATAAGAAATTTAACATTTCCATATATAACACACTTTAATATTCGTCCATACAAAATCTGTTCTAAAACGCATCCATATAGTATATAAATTATTCTAAAAGTCATCCATATAATATATAACTAGTTTTAACGGACATCCAAATATAACTTATTTTAGCGTTCAAGTTAAGATTTTGGACAGTCGCAGTATATTTCGTCTGGGAGCAAAGAAAATATATATATATATATATATATATATATATATATATATATATATATATATATATATATATATATATATATATATATATAAATCAGAGCTAAAAGAAGGGAACTGAAAACGCTGGCTATTGAGTTTCTAAGACGCAAATAATCGCAGTCATAGTATAAATTAAAATATTTATAGTATAAATTAAAATATTTATTGTTGAGACAAACATATGGAAAATGGCTATGCTCTCCTGCATATCAGAGATCAATTGTCATAAACGAATTAATATCCTTTGATACAGAATGACTATACTACTAGTTATAACGAAAATCAATGAACTCGCCCCAAATTATCAAGATTTATCCAACAGCAATTACATGATATCAGATTACGAAATCTAAAAATAGCTCTGGCATAAATAAGTCACATAAATATCTAAAATTTATTTGGGTAAACTATTAAAAAAAACTTTAAACGTGCGAGTATTAGAACAAAAATTTAGATTAAAGAGTCGGCTATTCTTAAAAGAAAAAAATCGATCAAAAATAATTTACGGATTCTCTACCTATCCATATATCTTTCCCTTTCTTTCTTTTCTTTTTTCTTTTCCGGGTTTGCCTCAAATTTCCATTACATTGTGCGAAGGTATGAAGCAAAGTTGACCGAGAGCTAATAGACTTCGTTTGCCTAATTTCGAAACATCAAACAGACTCCTGAGCCCTTCCAGAAATAACGACTCCGAGGAAGCGCCGGAATTTTGACCGTGGGAATCAAGGAGTCCCGTATAATTAGGGAGCTGGAATCAAGCTGGATTTTAAGGAATTTCTGAATGTTAGTAGGACGGGAATACGAGTTGCTTTGTTCATCTTTTGGGTAAAGGATTAAAACGTTACTCAGAGCAAGCTGTGGCAACCTAAAAATCAATCATCTCATCAATCTTTTAAGTAATGGATTTAAAATAGTGCTCAGAGCAAGCTCTGGCCACCTAAAATCAATCATCTCACTTATCTTTAAGTAATGGATTAAAATATTACGCAGAGCAGGCACTGACACCTAAAATCAATCATCTCACTTATCTTTAAGTAATGGATTAAAATATTACGCAGAGCAGGCACTGACACCTAAAATCAATCATCTCTCTCAATAATGTGTGTGTGTGTGCTGTGAGCTTTCATACACGCCATGAGAGCGAAACATAGGACATATATTCCTCATACATTAAGGAAAAATCATTTAAATGGATTTATACATGGTTATGAGACATACTGAATGAAATTACGTAAAAAAAATTATTACAAGTAATTCAATCGCAAATAAAATGCTATGAATATCTAGCAATTCTTCCTCCAGTTACTTGGAAAGAATTCTTTTCATAGGTGTGATACTGAAACGCCAATAAAAAGCATTGAAAAGCTTTTCTTCAGTCCTACTATTTCTATTGGATTCTGTCCATACCTAACAGATACCCAGAATTGTATTGTTTATTGCATGCTTTAGTGTTTCCGATTTTTTTGTTTTCTCAAATTAAGGTTAAAACCAAAGATACTACAGAGTGTACTGTTACTGTATAGTATCTTTGGTGTTAAAACTTAAAGGGACAGCTCACTAGATGGTCTCCACAAAAGTGGAATATCTCTTGATTTGTTAATTCATTTTTTTTTTAAAGTAAACACGTAACACCGAAACGCGATTCCTCCCATATGGTATGTGATGTCAATTTACTTATGGAACAAACGAGGAATTTCTCTAAATGCGCTTGGGAGAAGCAGTATCTATGTATATTTTTCTTACTGCCTAAAGTATAAGTATTTCTCTGTCTGTAAAAAAAAAACAGTTACATTACACTACGTAGATATAGAATACATGATATGATCACCTATTACGTGCACAATTGTATTTCTTATCTGAATTCTTCTGCAAATGCCAGGAGCTTTCATTTTTCCAAACTGCGAACTGAATTAAATGAGAATTGTGGTCAAAACAATTCAAAACAATTACCCATGGTCATTGCATAGTTTTTGAAAGGCTGGAAGATAATACATCAAACCAAATTTACATACAGTGACAGGAAGTAATACCTATTACAACATTAATTGTAGCTAATCCAACGCTTCTTTTTACTGAATTAACGAATTTAATAAATTTACTGAAAATAAAGTCTCCCATATTTATATACAGCTTTGGGAAAAATAAAGCTGCAACGCTGGCAAAATATTACATTTTGACAACACTCACGTCAGGACCACATGAAGGCCAGGATTGATGCTGCCCCCTTTTCTCCCGGTGTGTAAATGTGAAATTAAAACTTTAGCTTTTATAGTTGTGAGTGAAATTACAGTGTTTAGTATGCGGAAATTTGGGCCCAATTCAGCTGACGTAAATAAACTTACGTGCGTTCTTTCATTCACACATAATTATGCTGTATGTACTGATGCAGAGCAGTTTGTTACAAGTTTTGCGTGTGACATATTCATACTTTCAGCTGTTAAACTACAAATCACAATTGAACCTTAAATTTACTATGTCTTGGAAACGCCTATACTCATCATGGATTAAATGTACTTAAGTGCCAACAAACTTAATATTATTCGACCCTATTCCCTTTAACGTGACACCGACTGACGTGTATAAGTATCAACAAAATAATATACATATACATATATATATATATATATATATATATATATATATATATATATATATTATATATATATATATATATATGTGTGTGTGTGTGTGTGTGTGTGTGTGTGTGTGTGTGCGCGCGCGTCGTGTGTACGTGTATGTGCACAATGGCCTTATGTAAATGTATGTCCAGTATATAAATACTTGTACACAAACACACACATATAGATATATACACACATATATACACATATATATATATATACATTATATATATATATATATATATATATATATATATATTATATATATAAATATTTGGACCTGAGACATCATATCTGATCTCCTGAGAATAATGTATAAATTTAAAAACAGCTTGTAATTGCACTAACATAATTCTGCAGAGTCATCGCCCCAGTTGGGCTGAGCCAAAATTCTAAAGGTGGCAGGTTCCTCATATGAGGCAGCCCGGCCAACCAAAATGCTCTACGAAGTCTACTTGGTGTTTCTTGTTAAGGTCGACGTCTTTTATCATTTTTGGTCTTTTAACCTCTTCATTTTTGTTTTTATTTACAGACAGATTTTTTCGTGATTGTTGACCTTACATATGTTTTTTTTTTTTTTTTTTTTTTTTTTTTTTTTAAGAGACTTGACCTGTGAACTGAACGACAATTTGAGATTCTTTTTCCTTCTTTCTAGTTTGTCTTTTAGCCAAACAGGAGCATAAATGTGAGCCTAAATATAATTTCATCGTACGCCTTTCAGCAGTGATTATACTTAATATATGCTGAAATACAAGTATGATTAAACTATCATTTGCAGGCATGTTTACAATAAAACCTAGCCTGATCATTTCTCGCATTCATATGACGAAAAAAAGCCAAGAAAGGTTCAGGTTCATGTCTATTGTGTTCCTGCAAGTAAATGAGATGATCTGATTTCTTTCACTAATTGATTATCTATCAGCTACTCTTAATGATTCAAGTTAACTGTCGTAAACACGATCATCTCAGCAATTCGCAATATTTCATATTTGCGCACTTCTAGATCGTCGACGAAAATACTGCAAAAACTCATGTAACCAGAAAGTGCATCGAGTAATTAAAACCCACAAAGCTGCAACAGTAATTTGTTTCGGTCAACATTTTCTTATTTCACTGAAAATATCGAGGACACTATTCGATTTATTTTCCCTAAGCGAATTTTATTCTTTATAAGGAAACTGAGGAAACGCAAAAGCCAGAATGTTATATTGTTCATGTGATCTCAACATTCTTCATATAAACTATAGTCGTTGCGACGGAACATTTGAAAACACTACATTGAACAGAGCATGCACGAAACAATTACTAGTCCAGATATTCGCAAATATCTGGATAAATATTTCTCTTTATAAAAAAAATTGCAGACGACAAGATTCTCAACAGACCGAGAGAAAAAGATCAGCGAGTAATGCATATCGAGTCTCAAGATTATATAATTATCATCATTCAGAAGATGAACCCTATTCAGTTGATACAACCCCACAGGGGGAATTGGATACAAGCTTCCAAAGAATATAGCACTCATTAGGAAGTAGGAGAAGGTAGGGGGAAATAAAGAACGTAGAAGGTAAAGGGAAAATACAGAAAGATGGAGAAGGTGAAAGGAAATACAGAAAGAAGGAGAAGACAAAGGGAAATACAGAAAGAAGGAGAAAGAAAAGGAAATACAGAAAGAAGGAGAAGATAAAGGAAATACAGAAAGAAGACAATAGGAAATAAAGAAAAAAAGAAGATAAAAGGGAAATGCAGAAAGAAGAAAGTACAGGGAAATACAGAAATAATGAGAACATAAAGGGAAAATACAGAAAGAAGGAGAAGATAAAGCGGAATACAGAAAGAAGGAGAAGGCAAAGGGAAATACAGAAAGAATAGGATAAAGTTTAGCCAAATATAACGTAACGTGACGTCCAACATTTACCTCGACACAACCCGTGGCGCAATACAAACATTTCAGCAATCCGAAATCTTAGGAAGGAGGGAGGGGAGGGGAGGGAGGCAGGAAGGAGTTAGGTAATGGAGGGAGGGGGGAAGAAGGGAATAAGACGCTGTCCCCGAATTCATGTTTGTATACACACCTGCATATTATATATATATATATATATATATATATATATATATATAATATAATATATATACACAGAGAGAGAGAGAGAGAGAGAGATAAATATATATATGTTTGTATGTGTGTATGCTTGTGTGGTACATATTATAAATATATATATATATATATATTAATATATATATATATAATATATATATATATACACACACTATATATTTTATATATGATATATATATATATATATATATATATATATATATATATTATATATATATATATATATATATATATATATATATAGAGAGAGAGAGAGAGAGAGAGAGAGAGAGAGAGAGATAAAATGACTATATCCAATCACAAAATCAAAATTTTTTGTCCTAACAGTTTTTCCCATTTACACACCAAATTATCCAGTTTATTAATTCATTTGCGTGAATAAAAAGTATTCATTTTTATTCTATTCCCTCAACTCCTACAGAATTCCCTGGACGGGAATATTCCGCGCCTCTCGTCTCTGACTCCGAGGTCAAAATAACTTTTAATATTTAAGGTAAATGTTGCAATGTGACTGATATTGTAACTCTAAAAAAAGTTATGAGAACTACCTATACGTTATGGAATAACTGAATAACAGTTCCCTGCCTCGTTAACACCAGTGCGGTCTTCGTTATATTTTTAATAAAAGGGTGTTTCTCTTTATTTCATAGATGTTATACACAAAAACTTAATTTATGCCACGAGTCCTGTCATTCAACACAGACGCGAATACCAACACACAGGCACGTATACACACATACAAATACACACTAAAGACTAAGCATATCGCATTTACAGGATAATCTATTGCATTAGTGCAACAATATCTGCAGTTTTACCACATTCTATATTATGGAACCCCACCTTCCAAAGACTACAATGAGCTAATTCAGCAGTTTTATGCTGTTTTTTGGGGAATGTGGATGCCTAGAGCATACACGTGACATCATGATGACGATGAAATACGCACGTAAACCTACAGACCATTTCATATATACATATATATTATATATATATATATATATATTAATATATATATATATATGTGTGTGTGTGTGTGTGTGTAATATATGTATAATATATATATATATATATATATATATATATATATATATATATATATATATATATATATATATATATATATATATAAACTGTCACTCTCTGTTACAGAGATGGAAGGGTATTCGTCATAAAAATGAAGAGATCTTTGTTTCCTTTCACGCCCAAAACTCGGTGACGGGGATGGGTATGACGTAAAAGGCAAATGAGAAACAATGAGAGAGAAGAGAGAGAGAGGAGAGAGAGAGAGAGAGAGAGAGAACGACGAACGATTGCCTCAAAATATTCAGAAACCTGCTGCTGCTTCCATAGAAAGCAACGACCGTGAAGAAGGAAGAAAATATGGGTGGAAATGGAAGATCGTCTTCGGATACCGGTTGGCCACAGAAAATAAAAGATTTTCCCCCAACGGACGGGAAAGGGGATTAAACAGGGCGTGAAATAAATCGCCACTCGGGGAATAAAGAGAAGGGGATTTTTTTTCTTTTTTATTATCTTTTGATGCTTGATGGACATTCGTTTTTAATATTCTTCATAAGGAAAAATCAGTCTTTTTTTAATTTGAAGAATAAATTAACTAAAACGAGGAAGGAATTGTGAAAAAATAAAAGTAATTAGTTGCTCTATGAACAGACAAAGTTATATAAAAATAATATATTATCCTTCATCATTCGCTAATAGTTAGATTACGATATGGATAACGTTATCATTTAACACATTATTGAAGAGAAAACGTAAAATGACACACTAAGCTTAAATGACACAGCCGAAAAAACACTAAGAAAAACAGCATGTGAATATTTTGCATTATAGAACTTAGAAACACGAAATTTCCTAAATAGTCTATTGGCTTTTATAAGGCAAGACCTCTGAAAATATTTACAGTTCTCCTATCTAAGTAAGATGATTAAGATTTCCAGATACTGGACAATGAGCAAGGGAAATAATAACTGTACAAAACTACTTAACACAGCTATGAACGTCATCAGTAGTAAAACCTGCTTAAGAAAATATAATCGAATCCTTATGGTGTAGTTTTTCTCAGCAAGATGAATCATACACTTACTTCTCGTCTAAGAATATCGTTTCGTATATCAAGAGGATAGACAAATTTTCCAGCAATAATATCCTCGAAAACAAAGAAAAAGAGTACAATCGACCGCCATTAAAAACCAGTATTGACATTGGCTCCCCTCAACCAGGGAAACAGAAATACATTTGTATTTCGTTAACGCAGCCGTAGACATTTTCTGAGCAAGAGCCCGTGCTGGCATAAGGTCAGCTAAATCTAAAACAACATAATTCAGAAACAGAAAATATTCGAAATTTAAAATACAAGTCTGGCTTATATCTACGCAAGAAAAAAAGAAAAGAAAAACGATACTATTTTTCCCGATCGTCATCAAAGCAAAAGCAATCCCATCAAGCAAAGTTTACCCTCACTCCAACCGCATTATCCAACTCGCACGGTCTGCGTCATCTCAGGTCCGATACGCTAATTCAACTGGCAAACTTCCTGACGCGGCGTCGTCCAGCAGCTGAGGAATTGAGTCAATTTGCAATGCATATTCGCTTAAACTCTGGGTAATTGTGACGACCGGACAGATGGGTATTTGGAACACGGAATTAGACGAAAACGGAATAATGAAAAAATTAAAATAAGAGAGAGCAACGAGGGACACTGGTATTAATAATAATGAAAGCAGAAATAAAAAGTGCAGTTATATAACGTCCGAAGGGTTTGCCCTTGCCATCAAAACCAGCTCTTATATGTCAGTAATGTCTAACAGTCAGGATACACTTGGAGTAATAATCACCAGTGAGTAGTGAGGATAAGCAGACTGCAAAAATCCCGCTTATGCGATAGCATAGTTACCCACAAATCATCGTCACTTCCGTTTTCTTTCACACCACAAAAACTAAATTTTCTGAGTTTTTCGATAACTCTGCCCAATTTACGCTTCCTTCTGCAAAAACTGCAACAGTTCCTGCATCAACCTCAATTAAATAAGATGATATGGGTTCCCAGCTCTGATGGCAGTCAAATATTATATACTTAAAAAGGAAAAGTCAAAATATGTTCTTACATTTTCAAAGAACCGCTAACTCACACACAACTGGTCCACTAGGCCGACAGACCTAAGCTACTATAAATTCGGTAATGCAGTCGTCCAACAGGAACAGTATTAATTATATAATCAAGCATAATACTCTTCATTAGCAAGGTGCCAAGTGCACAAAAGACAAATTACATTAAAAAAAAATATGAAAATCAAAAGTTCTTGGTAATGACTGACTGCAAAAAAGCATGAGCGTCATTTCATTATATAAACGTGATTAAAATATATGTTTTCCATGTGGAGTCTTTCGAAATACTATATTTTGTAAAGACCTATAAAATAATCCTTCAAAACTTTACAAGATCAAAATAACTTAGGCTATATTCTGATACATTTGACTTACAAATTTCTACAAATCAATACTAATTCAACATAAGTGAGCTTAGTCAAAATAAACTTTCTAGGATACGTAACACAATTTAAATAATTCAAGATAATTTAATGTATATATTCCTTACCGATTCTGAAATGGAAATGAGGAATGATGACAAGATGACAGCAGTGTATCTGACACGATACGTCGCGCTGACAGAAATACACGTCAAATGAAAGGACGGTTAATAACCTTATAATCAGGGTTGACATGTCGTTTACCACAAAAGACAGAAAACTACTCCAATACATTAAGCGATAAGAATAACATTGCCATATAAATCTATGTAGGCACGCTGGTACCGGTGAAGAAAAAAAAAAAAAAAGCCGGCCCTGACCGACTTGCAAAGTACCAATAGTTATACTTAAACATGTAATAAGCTTTCCCAATCGTGAACAAGAGTTAATGAGTCTTAGGTGAAGCCGATAAAATTAGAAAAAAAATTAATGACTTTAAGGATCAAATGAGGATGGAAGCATACTTAAAATTTTACTGAAGCTTTTTGCCTTACTTCGTTTGCTTCAACTGGACCAAGCAAAAACAGAAAACTCAATATCAGAGAATGAATTGCATTGCATTCCAATACTCTGGGATACTACGGATCCAAGGATCCCTCGCCCCAGATGCAAAGCATAAATCACTTTGAAAATCTTATTAATATAACTTCCCAGCAGCAATGTCATCAGAAAGCATGAGGAGGATATGACGCAGATAAATCAATCTCATATTTCATCAGCTCACGAAGATATTATTCGCCTGACGTACTTTCGTCATGCTTTCGTGTCATGACCATAATGCCATCTTGCATGAATTATGAGAACGTTCCTTCCCGCAGTCACAGATGTCATGAAATATTGCATTCCGCGCTTCTCGGGTGTCTCAGCCACTGCCATCTGAGCTGCATTCATTTTCTTAGTTTTCTTTTATTTTCTTTGAACGCTTCCCATTTATCTGTTCGAAGCTTGGGAATACATTTCAAGCCTTCTGTTATCACAGAGCCATCCATTTTAAAATAGCAAGTTACATGACAAAAGAAATAACGAAGAATGTAAAAAGAATTCTGTATGTGGGAAGTGAATGGTGCTAGAGTCTAATAAAATATTTCAGGAAAAAAAAAAACAATTGATTACAAACAAGGCGGATAAGGAGGACCACAAACTTAGGAATCGTAGCGGAAAATATTTCCAAATTCAATTGAAAATAATTGGCAATTGCAACTTAAGTAATTAATAGTTAATCTCACAGATTGATGATAACAAACTAGAATTGCCCAATATGGTTCCATACCCCCATTGCTTAAGTCCATTTAAGTCTTATTTGTTGCCGATATAAATTCATATACTTAGTTTAATACATACTTTAGGTATGAATACGTTATTCATTTACATAATGTACCCTTGTATACAGGGACACATTAAAATCACATATATATATAAATATCCAGAGATCAAGTCCCATATCCCAGCATGTGGTTCTCATTAAGAACCCCTGGAGTAAAGTAGAGATTTATTTCCATAAGAAAAGAGTCGAATCCCAACTCCAGACGAGAAAATCCCCGTAATGGGATTAAAAACCTTAACGAAGGAGTCGAAAAGCTTAAAAAAAAAAAGAAATTCAAGCTTCATCTCAGTCTTCCGTGAGGCCTCTTATCTAAATTCTCCTCCACGCTAACTTGTTCAGGCACAGAATAAGTATATGACCTTGAAGAAGCTCCTGCAGGAACTCTTGCAGCTGCAAAAAGCCTCTCAAGAGATTCGTGGATGAAGCAGAGAGAGAGAGAGAGAGAGAGAGAGAGAGAGAGAGAGAGAGAGAGAAATTAAAAGACTTGTAGTGTGGGATGAATTTACTTGAATTTACCTGATCACTCATATGAATTAGCGTAAACTGAATTACTACTTACGTTATTCATGTCCTTAACTATTTTTTTTCATCATGAGAGAATGTTGCAATTATTTTTTTATAATTGCATATGAAATACATTCGCTTTTAGCACTGTATCTTTAAAGGAAAATCCATCATATTCTCCAGATCAAATTTGCTATATTCTTACCTCTATGCAGAATCCAAGTACATTGCCTGCAATGTACTCGTACAAGTATAGTGCCGGCAATATAATACATTCACTCTGGCGTTGCCCCAGAGTGAATGTACAAAATACAAAGTACTATTTGACGAAATTTTTCTACCATATAAACTCATTTATGCTCCTCAAAAAGAAAAAAAAATTAACATCAACTGTATCTACAAAACGTTTAAAAACTCTCTCGCTCTCTCTCTCTCTCTCTCTCTCTCTCTCTCTCTCTACTCTCTCTCTTCGAACTGGGAGGCGTTAATTTCACAGTCGAATTCTTGTGAAAATCTTTGTCCTCCTGCGCTCATTCATTTCTGACTTTAATGAAGGGAATGGACGCACCCACAAATGGAACTTCGACTCGTATGACACGTTAATGAGAGCCAGGCTTTCAATGGGCCTTGGTTGATATCACTTTGAAAGACACGGAACAATGACGTTAGCTCCATGGAGCTGGATATGAAGACACAAACAGACAGAGGGGCATACAAAGAGAGAGAGAGAGAGAGAGAGAGAGAGAGAGAGAGAGAGAGAGAGATTTGATGCGAAAGCCCTAAGAAGGCAAGAGAAGGTGCTGATATAAGAATGGAGAGAGAGAGAGAGAGAGATTTGATAAAAAGGCCCTAAGAAAGCAAGAGAAGGTGCTGAATTAAGAGCGGGGAGAAGAGAGAGAGAGAGAGAGAGAGAGAGAGAGAGAGAGAGAGAGAGAGAGAGAGAGAGAGGCCCTACGAAATTAAGTGAAAGTGCTGAAATAAGAATGGAGATTAACTCTGCATCATATCTAGACGTCATCTGTAAATAAGCAAAGTTAAATTTTGCTCAAAATGAATGATTATAAGATCCTTTTGAACTGTAGTACATGTTGAACAGATGCCCATTATTGTAAAGTAAATGTGGTCCAGTATTGACGATTTTTTTCTTACCGTGCATTATCAAAGATCTCTTACCTATAACATAACCGAGAAACAAAACATTAAATTAATGATGCAGTACTCACATTACATTTACACCGTAGTCTTACCTATTTCTTAATGCAATATCGATCACTTATCGAACTACGATAAGATCAAAACATGTGCAGTGAATGCTTGTTTATGATACGAAAAGACGAAAACATGAATAGTGTGAACTCTAAATATAGGGGTATTTTCTTTATTCATTTACTTCGACACTTTACTTAGTTTGACTCATTTTTATAAGGAGCTTTACAAAATATCGCTACAAATGCCAAATTTCACTTGTAGTATATTATGCTATACTCCCAAAATGAGCACAGTCCATGGCTTCAAATCGCTCACTGACTAACAAAAATGCGATCTCTCCATCATGTTTCGTTATACTTCCGCTGACCCACATAGTGAATAGCAAATTATGTATCTGGCAGTTATTAAAATAAAAATATGAATAAAGTCACTCAAACAATGGCAAAACACGAGGATCGAAAAAGTAGCACCTGCAACACCCCTGCTTAATTGGAAAAGGTGTTTCACACCTCCGCCGGTACGAGAAAGGAAAATCGTTTTCTTGGCCGAGGCAAGGCGTTTGCAGGTAACCTTCTTGCTCTTTATTGTTGTTGCAATGACCCTGCCTTATTGGAAAATGAGTCAATTGTGACCTTAGGAAAATCAGTATAATACAAGCATTTCCTAAATAAGTACAAGGAAATACCATCTAATGAAATCTATTAATTAAAATATTGTGGCTGGCAGAAGAAGGGAGCTAAGATTTGGATGGACATAAATCATAATGCACTTCCGTCTCATTAGATTACTGCCTAATTACTTCAGTGAATGCTGAATGTACATTATCAATGTAGACAACCATCTGTTCTTTTCCCTTCGTCCATTTCTGTGACATGTGACGTTCATCAGCTAAATGAATTATGAATTGCTAATACATCTTTGATAGGTTAATCTTATCCGAGCCGAACCGTCAATAAAAGGTATCTCTGGCTTGTGATAAACCCTTTTATTTAACACAAAAAAAAAACGAACTGGCGGGGAAAAATACCGATAAGCTGTTTCTTTATATTTATTACAAATAAGAAATTTTAATACTTGTTCTCAATAGGCCCCACTTTGAAAACCCAACAGAAAGGAGGTTAGAGTCTATATTTTCGCGGGCGCGCAAAAAAATAAATAAATAAATAAAATAGATTAAGTAAATAACAAAAAAAACCTTGGAAAAATTATTGATGTGAAAAAGATTCCAAATCATTTCGAAATAATCTTATAAATATTCATCTTCACTAATGGAAAAATATAAAAAAACTAAATAATGTCCACTTCTACGTCGCTTATTCCTTAATAATTGGGCTTAAATGGTTAAATTATTTATGGTTTATCACAGGAAAAAAAAAATCTCGGGTGTAAAATGGTACAGAAGTATACCCTCTTAGGTGGACCATCCCATCTTTTCACGCTTTCCTGATTGTATTACAAAATTGTAACCTGAACGTACTTACAATAATTAAAAACGGAAAATTCTAATTTCTAATTTGCACCAAATTTTAACCAAAAACATATTTTTAAAACCTACAAAAACTAGATACTTCTTCTTCAGGTTAATGCCAAATATTCTCCATTATTTTTTAATTTATGTCAAATCAGTATTCCAAATGCACCATGGGTTTTACAACCTAAATTAAACCGTCAGCAGAACAGAAGAAAAGCCGTTAACTTCTATTTCCACAATTTATCAAAAATTATATTTCAGTTCAAGCATCAGACATTTTAAAACATTTACCAAAGATTAATATAAAATGCTGTCTGCCATACTATTCAAAAATGTTTATCTGTCCGATTTTTTCTTTCCAAAACGATTTAGGGTAAGAATACAAGAATAACAAACTTTGCAACAAATTAGCACTAAATATTCACCACTATTTACCCTAAAAGTGTGCATGAGGTAAATTTGAAGTTTCATTTATTTTTTTGAAGATTACTTTAATACATTATAAAACTAATTAAATCAACTGTTTTATGCCACCCCAGTAATTAAATCGAACACGTGAACGCATGGGAAGGGAAACAAAATTAAATGCTTCAATTGGTTCCTGAAATCCATTTATGTGAAACGTCTGATTGGTGAGTGGAAAATATGGTTTTGAAATGTCACGAAAATTATAGCAAGTGCTTCACCCTTGAGATTGTTTATATGTGTACAAGGTGTATATATACTAATATATCATATAATTATAACGATACTACTATCGTAATATAATCTATATATATGTTATATATTAGTATATATATATATATAGTATATATATAGTATTATATCTTAATATATATCTATATTATATATATATTTATATATCCTATATATAGTGTGTTGTGTGTGGGTGTTGGTGTGGTTGCATGTGTGTTGTGTGTGTGTGCGTGGTAATTCATTAAACGATAATGATCGCCAAAAAAATGTTTTTTAATCTTTGAACACATTAAAAGGGAGTAAACTTAAAAAAAAATGGGGTTTTTCATTGTTTGATCAAACAAAAGATTCTAAAAAAATAGATTTTTTAAGTGAGTAATGAGGCAAAAAACGATATTGGAAAGTGAAAACAAGCAGGTAAAAACAGTTAATGCAAACGGGAAAAAAGTAAAAAAAATTAATAACTAATTTAGCAAACATTAGAAATTAACTTGAAAAAAAAAATTATTTCCTATACCGGCCAATGCCATTAAAATGGTCAAAATGCGGTTTGGAATTTGGCAATTCTTTTACCCTTGGAGAAACAGAACAAGGACAATGGTAAAGTAATAACCAGCCATGTATATATATATATATATATAATATATATATATATATATATATATAGATAATATATATATATATTTATACTATATATATATATGTTAGCTACCAAGAAAAGATATTTTACATATATAAATATTAATTATATATATATATAATTAATATATACATATATATATATATATATTATATCTATATAGTAGCTCCAAGAAAAGATATTTACCCATACATAAATAATATATTATAGAATATATATATATACATAATAATTATATATATATATATATATATATATATATATTATGCCTTGTATTATACGTACAAACAAACTATACATGTTAACTCCTATACCAGATTCAAAAGGGTGAATTTTCCATTTGTTCCCTTAATGGACTATTTGTTGTACGTTATAGGTTCTATAAAAATAAGGCAGCAAACAGTTCATAAGATTTTTTTTCTCTTATTATTTGACGTAACATTTGGTTTAGGTCAAAAAAACAAGAGAACTATAACGTTCCTGACCAATATTAGCCGATTGCAAAATAAAGTCGGCACCTGGAGGAATAACTTTGTTGGTTATTGCAACAGTATTGCAAATACCAACGCAAAGAATATAGTTTGTGATATCTATTATGCCAATGCTTTCACGGTCTGTATTCCAATGTCCCTCCAGAAGCGACTATTTAATTATGTAGTCTTTGTACGAATGGCGAAAAGCGGAAGGCTATTGTATTTACTTTCTCTGCTAAAATACAATCAAAAGTGGGCAAATATCACAGAAACAGTTCGTAAGGACGAGAGGAAGAGAGACAGAGAGAGACGAGGATGACGAGAGAGAGAGATTCAGTGTATTTCACAAAACAGATTACAGCAAGTCTACTAAGGAAAAAATATCTTCAATTTATCCAAAACAGTAGTTGGAAAATAATGTTGTTAATATTTATTTGATGAAGCTAAATAGGATCATTCGGAGGAAGGAAAACCTCCGCACCTGCGTCAGAAACTTCGGACTGCCGGAGTTACACCTTTTAAAGGGAACAGTTTTCCCCAAGTTTTCCGTGAACGGAAAAAGTTGAATAACGCCAAGTTCATATTTTTTGCCATGCCCTTCTCTCTATCTCTCTCTTCACTCTCTCTCTCCTCTGCCTCTCTCTTCCTCCTTATCCTCTTTATGAGATGTTTCTTTTATTTTCCCATTGTTTATTTACACTCCTCTCCTCTCTCTCTCTCTCTTCTCTCTCTCTCCTTCTTATCCATATTTATGAAAACGTTTTCTTTGTTTTCTCCCTTGTTTATTTAACCCCCCTCTTCTCTCTCTATCTCATCTTCTCTTCTCTCTCCTCTTCTCTCTCTCTCCTCTCGCTCTTATTATCCTATTTATAAGATGTCTCTTTCCTCCCGTGTTGTTGGACTCTCTCTCGTCTCTTCTCTCTCTCTCTCCTCTCAACTGCCTACGAAACCTCCTCCTTTTGTAGTTTCTCCCCTCCAGGTGGGCTTTCCTTTCCCTCCCTCTTTATCGATTTCCTTCATTCCATTTCCTTTATAAATATTTCTTTATACCCCTTTTCCTCATCTCCATGGGAAAAAGAAACAAAAGAAACCAAGAAACCCCCTGTGAGAGACTTATCTCAGGACTGCTTCTATTCCTTGGCGCGGTGACCGGAGGAAATTTTGATATCACTATATGACCAAACGTTGAATGGGCAAATGTCATTTTCCACCAGTCCCTGCTCGAAAATAAGAATCCTGCGAGCATCTTTCCAGAAGATAACTAAAGAATTTCCTTGCCTTCCCACACTACCTTAAATCATACCTGGCAAAACCCCCTTAAAACAAAAAAAAAAAAGCCCACGGGGTTTTTTTGAATGTCCGTCAATTTTAGTTGTCGGTTTAGGTTAGATTTAACTATGACATGTGAACTTACAATATAGAGCGTATCCAGGCAATGATCACAAAATGGAATTGAAAGGCATAATTATATATATTAATTATACATATAATATAATATATAGAATATATATAATTATATATATATGTATATAACTATGTTACATAGAATATATATATACTTATAATATCATAATATTATTATCATATATATATATTATTTGTCCTCCTTCATATATATTATATTAATGCCTAGGTACACCTTATATTTATTACTTCATAATGTAAATAGTTATTCACCTTAAGAAATAATAACATTACGTGAAATCACTTTATTTATGTTGGGCAGACAGTTATCAAGGTATGATTGTTTAAAACGACGTGTTGACAACGGAAAATCCCTTTATTATGTTTAAAAATGGATGGCACTTGACAGGGATTCTATTTCGAACAGACCAGGAAAATGTTATGTTTATACATATAATATAATTAATGAATATATAGTTATATATATATATATATAGATATATGATATTATACATACACTATAATATACGTGTATGGTCGTATAGATATACATATTATAATATATAAGTATATATATTATATATCTATATATTATATATATATATTATTAAAATAAAACACATTAATTATGAAAACCTTCCATAAGAAAGTCTCCCAAACGATGTTGATGCGGTTTTGCGTATAAGGTTTGGGGAGAGGGACCAGAGCCAATCATTGTCCATTAGATAAGACGTCTACCCCTTTGTTGCAATAACGTGGTTCGTGTTATTTCCAATTTACTCCGAGGCTGTCAAGAATTGCGAGGGTCTTTCGTTGCGCTTGGTTATTAATTCTCTCTTCTCCTCTCTAGTCTCTTCTTCTTCTCTTTCTCTCTTCCACAAATTTAACTCCTTAAACTGGATTTTACGGAATTCATTCACGAGAGAAAAACACACAGAAATATATATATATACTATCTTATAATAATATAGAATATATATAAGATCAATATATAGAGTTTTTATAGTAATTATATATATATATTATATATATATATAATATGTTGTGGGTGTGTGTGTGTGTGTGTGTGTAATGTATGTATGTATGTATGTATGTATGCGTAACATATATACCATACGTATATATATATAATATAGATAGATATATATATACATACATTATATATATATATATCGATATAAATATATATATATAATTATATAATATAATATATATATTATAATATATAGTTACTATATATAGAGAGAGAAGAGACTGAGTAGAGAAGAGAAGAGAGGAGGAGAGGGAGAGAGAGAAGAAGAGAGAGACAAACAATATTACAAAAAAATATGCGCTTAATCAAGAGGGGGTGTTTTTGTGACAGGATTCGTAGTTTACCTATTATCTATATATTATATATATTTATATTATTATACTATATATTATATATATATATATATATATATTATAGAATTATATAATGTACATAAGTGGTGTGTGTGGTAGTAGAGAAGAGAGAGAGAGAGCTGAGAGGAGAGAGAGAGACGAGAGACGAGGAGAGAGAGAGAAGGAACAAGTGGTGAAAGTCATTGAAGATGAATATCGAAAAAAACATTTCATTTATTTATCCTCTTCCTCCAGAGGAAAATGGTTAAATAATTAAATGACCTTAACAAAACCGGAACAAACATTGTAAACAGCATTTTCATTACTGCTCTCAGTAATTACAAATAACAAAAAGCAATACCTTTAAACATAAAACCTAGGAGAGTTTCCCCCCCCCCCCTATCTAAAGAATAAAATCTTCGATGAGAATTCATGCTCAAGTTAATTTTTTCAAGAATATGCATATTTACAAGGTCATCACTAAACATTAACTGACGACAACCTGTTTCCAAAAATTTTTTCTTTTTTTTTTTTTTTTTTTTTTTGGTCAGGATTACAGAAAACGAAATCACCAAAAGTGGGACGCTGACCTCATTTTTGATAATAGTAACGCCAATCGTACAAGTTGGAAAGGACATGCCTTTAAGTAGATTCCCGAAATCAAACCATGCATTTTGATGTTCTAGGACAGTCCCTTACGACGTTTTCTTTTGATTGGCCTGCTAAGCCCAATGGACAAATGGGCTGGAAACTATCAGTCTTTCTCGAGAGTTCACATAGGGCAGGATGTGTGTTTCCTCTTTATCCTGAGGGATACCGCCTTTCAAAATGGTAAGAACCTCGGGAGAGGTGGGTAAACAACACATCCATGGCCCATTGCGAACTCTCCGAGAGAGACTGAGAGTCTTTCAAGGCCTTGTGATTGGCTATCAAGGCCAATTCAAAGGCCAAGCGGGGGGAGGGGAACGGGACTGGTTGCGTAAAGAAAGAGAAGGGGCCATAGGAAACGGGGTATTAGAGACATCAGTATGCACGGTTGATGTGAATTCTACTATAAGCTAGGCAACATCACATTCCTGAAGAAAAGTCAAAGGGTCAAACCAGATGAACTGGGTCACTCGTGTTCGAGTTGCCCAGAGAGAGTACTCAGTTTAATCATTATGATAAGTGACATTTTGAAGTTCGTCAGGAGAACGCCCTGTATATTTATACTCAGTGTATACGCAAGAATTGTCTTTCTTCATTATTTATTTGGAATCTGAAATGTTCCGTCGTACCCTTCATCAAAACATTTTGTTGCCTATACTAAAACTCTCGTAAAATTAATTTACTATGCTTGCCATACTCCGTGGGCAATTGTTCTGTATACGTCACGAAAAATGAGCATGAATAAAATATTAAATAAATCGAAAAAAAGTCATTCTCATGACTCATCATTTATAGAAGGTAAATAGAAAAATAAAAATAAGGCGATTCTCAAAAAAAAAAAAAAAAAAAAAAAAAAAAAAAAATACCCAGGGGATATTTGGACGTACAGCAATAACCAAACGCATCTGAAAAAAGAAATAAGGAAATAGTCATTTTTCCCCGGGAGCTGCAATCTGAACAACAAATAGTCATCCGTCAATTCCCCCCAATACCAGCAAAAGAACTGACATGAGGTCTAAACCGATCCATCCAATATATAAGATCGAAACGCCCCGAAATGAACTCTAATCAATACATTCAGCCAATCAATCAATTTTGAAATAGCCAACTGTCCAAATAGAACGACCAGAAGGCAGAATTAAACTGACAGGAAATATTTTGTGGCCATTATGACATTGAAACTTGATGGTTATGACATTAGGGATAAGACGGATTCCAGTTAAAATGATCGGAACGATACTGCAATAAAAATTTGTAGCTGCGCTATCCTTTGATGATATAACTAAGCATTAGAATCTCTCATATATATACGTATGTATTATGCGGTTGTGTTATTATGTATAATATATACATATGTATATATATATATATATATATATATAATAATTAATATATATATATAGATATATAGAGAGAGCAGAGAGAGAGAGAGGAGAGAGAGAGAGAAGAGAAGAGCAGAGAGAAGATACGCCTATAAAACACACACACGCATATATATATATAGATTATATATATATATAATAATATATATATATATATATATATATATATATCATATTATTGTGTGTAGTGTGTGTTGCGTGTGAGCGTTGCGCGCGCCGTTCATTTATGATTATCCAGATGTTGAAAACAAAAACCCAAAACGAATGTTCGATGGGAAAACTTTGCCAATAACCTTTTCTATTATATTCCTTGGTCATGAATTGCTCTTTGTTTTTTCATATACCAAAAAAAAAAAAACAAACACTAATTTTGGGAAGACTAACGAGAATTGATAAATCTTTCTTTTTCACGTTATTCATTGTCAGTGCAAATATATTGCAACATGCCCCCCCAGTTCAGTGTTCGCGGCTAAAAGTTGGGCAGACCAAAATCAAATGCAAACAACGTGATATAAAGCTTAATCACAGTTTTCCCGTTATTTAATTTCCACCATCCACCCAAAAGTAAAAGAGCAAAGAGCCGTTAAAACCTGATATTTCTATTGGCCAATGGCCATCCGATTCCAACTATTGGCATCGGAGCCGCTAATTTTTGCATGAAAAAAAAAATCCAACTTACGTACCATCATCATTTCGTGTCTAAAATTAAATCCACCGCCATACAAACAAAATAAAAAATGCATAACATTTCGATGAAACCTTGCCATAATTTTCTTATTTCCTCTCTGTCCATTAAACTTCAATAACCTTTATAACAACTGAATTGTAGATCAACAAATATCTACTTAGCTAAATTAAAACTTACCGCAGAGCATAACAGAGAATTGTACAAAATGTTGATAAAGCTCTTTTTAATGTATTTGCTTTTCCTGTTAGTTAAACTTCATTGATCTTTAAAACAATTGCTTTTACATGTTAAAACAAAAAAAAACTTTAGCTACGTTTCATGTCTTCAATGAACAAAATAGTTGATAGACGCCCATTTTATTTCCATTTCCCCGAACTGTCATTACCTTCAATCATTTTTCAAAACACATTGGGTTAGATCTTACATGAGGTTCCAATTTCCATTGAATTTATTGCAATTCTGATCACGATTTATCTTGAAAAGTTTTATATGACGAGATGATGACCTTCGTCTTTTTTTCTACTAAAAGCGTAGTTAGACCAGCCATGCTCTAATGGGGCAGAGACTTGGCCAATAAAAAGAAAGAACAAGAAAGAAGAATGGAAGTGGCCGAGATGAGAATGCTGATGGTGGATGTGTGGCGTCACAAATAGAGATACAAGATCCGGAATGAATTGATCATGGGACCAGTCAAAGTATTGGGAGGTTTCAAAAAAAAAAAAAAAAAAAAAAAAAAAAAAAAAAAGCTCAGGAAAGAAGGACTCAACTGGTTTTGGTTCATGTCATGAGGAGAGAAGATGAACACGTTATGTAAGAGGGTTATGAACATGGAGGTGGAGGGCAGAAGAAGAGACAAAGCCAAAGTTCAGGTGCAAAACGATAAATCACTGAATGACCACGAAAGAAGGGAAAGGTGGGTCTAACGAAGACAGGATGGAGAAGGCTGACTAGAAACAACGAACCTCCCTATAGAAATGGGAAAAGCTGAAGGCAAAGAAGAAGAAGTAGGAGAAGAAGATGACCTTTCTTTTTTCACCTTTTGAGTTTCCCCTCTGTCATTAACTTTCAATAATGTTGCCAAACACGAGTTTATATCTTACGTAAGGTTCCAGTTTCCCTCCGGACCTTATTCTCATACCTGACCTTGAGGAATCTAATTCATTTCCTAGTTTACGGTAGGGAGAAAAACACGATCCCGCCCTCCGTTTAGCAGCCTAAATTTTCCTCCCCTAATTCAGAATCACCATTACCTTCATTGAGCGGTCTATTCTCTCTCCGGAAACAACAACAACATGAAAGAAACCAACCCCCCCCCCCCCCCCCCCCCCCCCCCCCCCCCCCCAAAAAAAAAAACCGCCTTCAATTTCACAACGCCTCATCCTTTTCCTTCAGTCCGAAGATTGGATTTTATTTTCTCGTCACTGGCTCTGGGACACATAATGACTTGTATTTTTCTGGAAAAAATTACATTTTAAACCTTAAACCGATTGCTCACTGTCACTCTAATAATAAAAAAAAAATTTTGTGTTTAATGCTGATCAGGTGACGTAAACGTACGAGTTTACATAAAAAAAAATGAGCAAGAACAATAATGTACGCTTAGAATGACAGCGTGCTCGCACATAGTGTGTGCGCACGAGCACTTTTATATCAAAAGTGGGACAGGACACCTAATGAAAAGTACAATAAATTTTGACAATAAATCCACCACGAGTTGATAGAGGGGACTAATCAAAACCTGCCCTTTACAATCACAGTTTCAGTGATCATAGAGAATGCATATTTCCCCCTTTTGTACTCATAAGAGGCACTCAAGGGAAAATACATAGACGATAACAAAAATATAACTAAAATACATAAACGATAACAAAATATAACTAAAATACATAAACGATAACAAAATATAACTAAAATACATAAACGATAACAAAATATAACTAAAATACATAAACGATAACAAAATATAAACTCAAAACGACCGCATGCAAAAAATTTCGTGTCACCTGAACCACCAATTTAGGGCTGATGCCAATCGATCAGTCTTTACCTTAAAACTGAATTATGATCTTGCTAAAGATCTAAAGATATCAGCAATTTGAAAATGAAACGACAAACGTTCATTTACTGAGAAATTATCTATCCATTTGATTTCTTAAATGAATACTCTCCCTCCATTCTATTTCTTAAATTAGAACTCTCCCTACATTTTATTTCTTATATTAGAACTCTCCCTCCATTCTATTTCTTAGATGAGGACTCTCCCTCCATTTATTCTATATTAAAAACTCTCCCCATCCTTTTTTATTTCTTATATTAGAACTCTCCCCTCCCTCCTTTTATTTTCTTACATGAATACTCTCCCAAAAGGGTTTTGGTAACAGCCTTCGAGTATAAAGGCTATGAATTAAATTTACCTGTATTCCTAAATAGTCAACATTAGGCCAGACATGATCACAAGAACTTAAAAGCTAAAACAATTTCGATCTTCGGTCTCATCCAAATTGGAGGGATGAGAATCATCGTCCTTGATGGTAAATGGATAATGCAATTAGCCGAAATGATCAAAGAGCCTTGGAACACAGGTTCTCTCAACTGATGGTCCATGGACTTCTGATGGTTCATCATAACGTTCCTAATAGCCCGCCAAGCGTTCATTACACTTGGTAATAAACAGGGAATCGGTGAATATATATCTAAAATTAACTGAAAACGTTGTGAGTCTGTCAAATAAAATCATTAGTCGTTCATTTTACGGACACCGAAGAAAGTCTGCGGTTTTGCATCCTTATTCAGTAAGGTGATTCACTTATTTATTTATTTTATTTATTTATTATTATTTTTTTTTGCTTTTTGAGAACCAATGCCTTCGGTGAAAGCACGTCCTTGGGTGTCTGATCTTTTAAATTTTAATCACTGTTGATTTCTCATCTCAATCGTTCCCCAACCCACTTCACCCCCCTCCCTTAATCTCACTCCAATCATACTAAATCTCTTAGGCAATCTCATCTTTCTAAAACTGACATAACTCAATATTCCTATACATGACTGCCTTGTGTACACGAGGAAATTGAATAAACCGCAGGCTCTATCTAGCATTCATCCATAAGAGCCAACATCAAGTCCCCAAACCCCCACCCCCCAAAAACCCCACCCACCACAGATCCCACACTGCAACTTTAACCAATCACGATACAGAGCCAGTGATTGCCGAGGGAAAGTCTCTAACCGCAACATCTGAGTGGCATACCACGACATTAACCACTATATGCTGCTGAACGGTTCTGCCTCGTCAGGGAGAGGGATTACCTCGACGAGGCCCTCTGTCACTCTAAAGTCTATTCTACGGTGAATAGTCTTATTAGCTCTTGCACCAAATAGCCCAGATTCTATTTAACTATTATACTCCTACATACACTAACTCGAGTGCAGCCGTTCGAGCACAGCTGTCGGAATCTACCTTCCGAATGGACTGAAGAGGAATTTGGGTTGAGTACTGCTAGTCGGGTCATGCAAATACAATGGTTGAAACGATATTCGCATTGCTGAAATTCTACTAAAATGGTTTCGAATTTGTTCCTCTAAATTTACAAATTTCCGTACCGTGCACTGACACAGCGCAGTGGCGTAATTAGGGTAGTGGGCGGAAATCTGAAAGTTTGTTTTTATGGTGTACGTTGCATGTAACCAGAGGGTATTCAGCAAACGGGACCAACAGTTTTACGTGACTTCCGAACCACGTCGAGAGTGATTTTTATCACCAGAAATACACATTTCTCACCCCTCAGTGGAATGCCCGAAAATCGACCTCGAGGCCACCGAGGTAGCAGGCCAAGACCAAACCGACCACGCCAAATGAGGCGCTGAAATCTGAAAGTGGCGCCCCATTTCCGTGCTAAAAAGTACGAAAGTGGTGAAAATTAAACGCCCATTCTAAGCCTTAACATCTCAATCATTTATTTTTATTTCATAAAGCCAAAACGAAAACAACACAGCAGATTTACAACGGAACCCTACGAGCTTTGAAAGAAGCGAATTCGCTAATAATAACATCAAAGTACAACGTATTAGTAATTTGATGCTGTACTGACAATATCGCGAGACCAGACCTGCTCAAAAGATGCCAGGGTGCCGTCCCCTCTGACAGATGGCCCCCCGGGCCCCGACCAATCTCTAGCCATAATCCCCCCCCCACCCCCCCCCCACACCCCCCCCACCCCTCCCTACCACAAACTCGACCCTTCAGCTACGTCACAGGCATATATAATCTCAAAATAAACGTATTTTGTCATAACCTTACCTTCAACCACAGCCAAATCCATGGTTAAACAGACTTCAAAAAAAATTATTTAAAAAATTGTTAAAAATGAGTGACAATTCATGATTAAGCGAGACTATATTAACGATGCAAATAGATAAATTATTATCATCATCATTGTTACTTCTAGCAGTAACCAATCATTATCAGTATTTCAAGAACTTTCGAAGAATATCAGCCCTCTAGTCCCTTATTCAGATATCCTGGCTTTTATAATGCATATATGTACAGGGCCCGAAGTGACTTGCAGATTTTATACGCACTGACCATCATTTTCAGTGAAAACTCATTGTCCAACTTATAAACCAATTTGACGATATTCCCGGCAATATAACATACTGACAGCTTCGAATTCAAAACACTCCACTTATCGTTATAAAATAAGACTACTTCTATTCACTCTAATATGATTTAGATATTAATATCTTTGGCGACTTATTTGGTAACTAAGAGGGATAATAACAAATATCTAGTAATGAAATAACAAGGGAATGGATAATAAAATATGGTATTTTCATTCTTCTGTACGATTTCCTACTTCATTCTCGTGTGCGATTTTCTAAATGTTTAATTCCCACGTAATATTCATCAATGAATTAAGGTAATTCGACTCTTCGTACGATTGCCTGAAGGCTTAATTCCTACGTATATATATATAGATATATATATATATATATATATATATATATATATATATATATATATATATATCATACATTATATATATATATATATATATATATATATATATATATATATATATATATATATATAATATATATATATATATATATATATATATATATATATATATATATATATATAGGGAAAGCATGATATTAGAATATTTGTATCTAGGAAACAATAAAACCAGATCTTAAACCTAACATATGACTTCTATCAGTTATAAAGATCACATAATTTAAACGATAAGAGATTGAAGTTAAAAACTATACTTGGTTCACTTTGCCTTCCCTAAAAAAAAATTTGTAATTCGAGAAACGCCAACCCATAATATTTTTTCAGCTGTCCCAAACTCAGGTGTACGGTCTATGTACTAACAATTAGGATTTTTTAATTACTGTAACGGTCTCATTAAATTGTCTCTCTGTTCTAATTGCTATCTCTAATGACCTTCAGTGTAACGATGACCTTTTCTCACATTCTCTGCATTAACATTTCTGCTTAATAAAGCGATTCTTTGAAAATGCCATCACTCGAATTGTTGGTGATTGCATCGCAGAAAAATAGAACGTGTGCCTGAGAGAGAGAGAGAGAGAGAGAGAGAGAGAGAAAGAGAGAGAGAGAGAGAGAGAGTTGACTGCTTCTAGTCGTCTTCTATTACTGATTCATATTTAAAAAAAAATTCGCTAAACTCACTACATCCCTTTGAAAGAGAGAGAGAGGGAGAGAGAGCGAGGAGAGAGATGAGAGAGAGAGAGAGAGAGAGAGAGAGAGAGAGAGAGAGAGATGGTTGCTTACAAACGCCTTCTATCATTGATTCACCTATTTTGGAGAAAAAAAATTACCTTGTAGCTAAACTTAAAACAAAATATTACCTTTTAGCAGAACTTAAAAAAAGCTTCAAGCTACATTTCATAAATCCACACCTTCGATTATCTATACTCTGTTTTTTTCATCTGTCCATCTGCCTGTGTGGTTTTTGTATGTAACACTGCATCCCGGGCTTTAAATAGTTGCGCTACGTGTAAGTTTTAGGTAAATAAAAGGATATCTGGTGTACATTTGCAACTGAAAAGTGTTTTTAATAATTTACTGTATGCGAATTACACCATTAATAAATTCGAAATAGGTTATTGTTATTATTGTTGAATGTAGGCTCCCTTGTTCAGGGTGGCGAATGGAACAGCCAGACGCAGTGGCGGGAAAATTGCTTCTCTCGCTGTTCACTACGGCAAGATGTCAAACGTTATTACTTCTTATAACTAAGTATATCAGTATGTAAGCTGCCCGAAAAGGCAGCTTACATTCGACAATAATAACAATATCCTATTTCGAATATTAACGGTGTAATTCGCATGCAGTAAATTATTAAAACACTTTCAGTTGCAAATGTACAACCAGATATCCTTTATTTACCTAAAACTTACAGCGTAACTATTTCAAGCCCGGGACGCAGTGTTACCATACAAAAACACCACTGGCAGAATGGACAGATGAAAAAAAAACAGAGTATAGTGATATTCGGTTCGCTTTGAAATATCAACAAACTAAATTTGTTCTTTCCTGTATTTACCAAAGCTGGTTTCATCTTGAATGGCATTAGGATGAGAATGTACTGTTATACCTCCTTATTACACACACTAAACCTCCTCTCTCCTCTCTCTCTCTCTCTCTCTCTCTCTCTCTCTCTCTCTCTCTCTCTCAATTTACGTCTTTGTTTTATGCCTATTTTTCCTCTGAAAGACTTAAGGACTTTCTACTTTCACATCCCGTCACTTTCTCCAGTCTACTGTTTCCTCGCCTCATTATGTCTTCTGTGATATTGCCTTCCTCACAATTCTTTTACTCAAAGTAATTGGATCTAATTCTTGACGCTAGTCGAAGCATAATGATGTTTAAGAAGTTTCAAGGAATGCGCAATTATTGTTGTTTCACTTAAGGTAGATTCTTGGGAGAGCCCTGTGCCTACGAGACGATTGTGTGGCAGCCGCTGATTGGCTAGGAACTCCTTACCTCCCGGTACAAGCCAATCAGCGGCCGCCAAACAAACGTCACGCAAGCATAGGGCTCGTACAAGAACCTACCTTAAGTGAACCAGCTATATATAGATACCGGACTCATTTTGACAGAAACCGAGTGATATATCAAAACGCTGAACGGTAGCTATGTACAGAGAGAGAGAGAGAGAGAGAGAGAGAGAGAGAGAGAGAGAGAGAGAGAGAGAGAGAGGCAAAGCTGGGAATCGGAGGAAGGATCATGTTAAATTTTTTCAAGTAAACAATACGTGAGCGAAGACAATAGTGTTTTTCTAGCAGGAATCGGGGTAAAACTCTTTGTCCGTATCGTAATCAGGAGTATACGTATGTCTTTTTCTAATTCAGTCATCATTAAACAAATACAACGAAAACAAAATAATATGCTTTTTTGTACTTTTTGGCTGTTTTAAACCCGATGAAGATTTATATATATACTAGTACCGTTTACTAGTTTACCAAGGCGTTTTAGTTTATATATATATATATTATATAATATATATATATATATATATATATATATATATATATATATCCAAACAGCGGTGGCCACAGCCGGATGTACATCAATGAAGTGAAGGACATAAAGACTTGATAAAAGGGTCAATTTATTCCCGACGTTTCGTAATGTCTTCATTACATTTTCGAGGGCTGTACAAAATAGATAGCATAAAATAAATTACAATAAAGCTTAGAATTTGAGATTTAAAAGTTGCACAATGATACAACAAATTAAAATATTAAAAAGGGGACTAAAAAGACACCTTTAAAAACAAAAAACGTAAACTAAACAGGACAAAAATTATTAAAATAAGTAAAAAAAAAAAAAACCGAATGAAAAAAAAAAACATAAGACATATTCAAGTAAAGTAAACTGGACCTAACCTATTCAGCAGGCAAGCCAAGACTGGAGATAAAAGGAAGAGACTAAGAAAGGTACAGTGTGCCAGCAGAGGTTTGACTATTCAACAAGGGGACCGAGTCGTTTAATCATTAACGATTCTAAGATTGTCAAATCGTGGCTGTTGGAAGCTCGTCCTACAACTGTAAAGTTCTTGTTTTCAATGGAGGTTTTACATATTTTCGAATGATTTCTAATATTAGAAAACTCTGGGTTTGCAATTTTGCTGCCTGTCATATAACTTACTCCACGATGTGAATCTATGCGTACCTTCAGAAGCTCCTGGTGGATCCAATATAAGTTTCCTAAATTACATTTAGGACAATTATAGCTATACCACACACCCGGAGGACATATAAGGCACAAACGATCTTTAAACTTGAATAATGACCAATAGATTAACATGATAATGGGAATCAAATGAACCTGATAGCTCCAAACTTATTTGGATATGGTGGGAAAATGTTTTCCTAAAAGCATCATCTAATAAAAAAGGGAACTGGTCTTTAAGACACTTCGCTTGCTTTTAGACAAGTACTTCTCGCTAAGAATGCCTAATTTTAATGTTCCTAAAATGAATTTTTATGCTAAGTTCCCTTTTTTATTAGATGATGCTTTAGGAAAAACATTTTCCCACCATATCCAAAATAAGTTTGGAGCTATCAAGGTTCATTTGATTCCCATTAATCCTGTTACCATTGGGTCATTATTCAAGTTTAAAGATCGTTTGTGCCCTTATATGTCCTCCGGGTGTGTGATAGCTATAATTGTCCTAAATGTAATTTAGGAACTTATATTGGATCCACCAGGAGGCTTCTGAAGGTACGCATAGATTCACATTGTGGAGTAAGTTATAGGAGGCAGGCAGCAAAATTGCAAACCCAGAGTTTTCTAATATTAGAAATCATTCGAAAATATGTAAAACCTCCATTGAAAGCAAGGACTTTACAGTTGTAGGACGAGCTTCCAACAGCCACGATTTGACAATCTTAAAATGAACGTTAATGATTAAACGACTCGTCCCCTTGTTGAATAGTCAAAAACTCTGCTGCACACTGTACCTTACATAGTCTCTTCCTTTTATCTCCAGTCTTGGCATTGCTGCTGAATAGGTTGGTCCAGTTTTACTTTACTTGAATATGTCTTATAATTTTTTGTTTCATTCGGGTTTTTTTGTTTTTTTTTTTTTTTTTACTTATTTTAATAATTTTTGTCCTGTTTAGTTTAAGTTTTTTGTTTTTAAAGGTGTCTTTTAGTATTTTTAATATTTTAAGTTTGTAATCATTGTACAACTTTTAAATCTCAAATTCTAAGTATGTGTGTGCATCATGACTTTTCTAAAACAAAATCCATTACGTAATATCACCATCCAACATACACACACTTTACGAGAGAGAGAGAGAGAGAGAGAGAGAGAGAGAGAGAGAGAGAGAGAGAGAGAGCACGCACTCGCGTACTACACCCCAAAAGAATCCAAGATCTTAAATTTACGATTTCTCGAATTAATATCAAGGTCCAAGGTTTACCTCTTAGACTGTCGCGAAAGCCGCCTCAAAACAAAATCATAAAAACACAAAAATGCATATAAAGAGGACCAGCTTCTTACGTAACCCTCAGAAGGCGTTTGACTCATTTACTCTGTCGTTTTAGTTACTGATTTTTGCTACGATAAGATGATGAAAAAATAAGATTCTTTAAAGAAACTCTTACGGAAATATCATTATATAATTAGCCCTTCCTCCTGCGTACCTTCTAAAGACCTTCAAAAATGTTGATATTTCGGTCAGATCTTTGTTTCAACAATCGAAAATGCAGTTGCTACGAAAAATAAAAGTGTTTTTCATGGGAAAGTTAGTAATCATGGTTCTATACAGTCTGAAGTAAAGAATGTTTTAAAAAACATTGTAGTAACATACTCTGTTTTTTTTTTTCATCTGTCCATCCACCTGTGGTGTTTGCTGGTTTGCTATGGTAACACTGCATCCCGGGCTTTAGATAGTTACATTCAGCTTACATTCAACAATAATAAACAATATCCTATTTCGAATATTAACGGTGTAATTCGCATACAGTTAAATTATTAAAACACTTTTCAGTTGCAAATGTACACCCAGATATCCTTTATTTACCTAAAACTTACACATAGCGTAACTATTTAAAGCCCGGGACGCAGTGTTACCATACAAAAACACCACAGGCGGCTGGACAGATGGAAAAAACAGAGTGTAGTAACACACACACACACACACTCTTCCTCTCTCTCTCTCTCCAACATTTTCTTGCCTCTATACTCATACATTGA
>NC_087209.1:12923454-12925954 GCF_015104395.2 Macrobrachium nipponense | reverse complement strand
CCTTCATCAATGAGGGTAGAGGAGAGAGACTGAACATGCGATGGTTTATAGTGGATGAGTAAGCAGATTACAGCAGTCAGGTAAATGCAGCATTGCCGTGGATTAATAGCATCTCATCTCCATAACTCTCTTTCTCAACTAACGTTGCTTTTTTTTTAGCAAAATTACTTCTCGCTTCAATGTACGGTTTCTGAAACCTTGTGACATGATATCTTTCTCTGAAAACTTTGCAGACACTAGTACTTATATTTATCAGTTTCTATACATTTCTATTTTCATCATCTGTTATACAATGAACAGAAAACAGGGACTTCCCTATAGCTTCACTTCATTCTTATTCCCTATCTCAACTGTTCTTCCAACGTTTTATCCCCTAATAATGACATTGCTTTCGGTCCTCGTTTACCTAATTCAAAATACAATTACCTTGGCTGACTGATTGATTGATTGCGAGTCATCTGGCACCGCGAAAGCCAGGGCCACTTTACTTATTATTTTTCTACCCCGGAATATTATGTATCTTATCACACTGCCATCCGGATCTCTCACCCTTCTTGCATATCTACTTTATTCGTTAATGCTTATCCCTCTTCCCCGGGAGCATTTCGAACTCTCTCATTCTCTCTCGTTCCTTAATCGCATTCATAGCTTTCGCTTTCTCTTAAATGCTTCGCTGCCTCATTCACTGTCAAGTGGCGCTTTCTGCACAATGGCTAACACTTCATGATTCGGATGTAAATGAATAGTTTCGAAGGGTAGTTATTTTAAACGAGATCACCCTAATTCTTCAGCGAATTCTATCTCTGTCTTCTCACTTAAGTGGGCAGTTTTTGAGAGGATGTATTTGTGCGTAATCTCGCATATAAGATGCAGTTTTGCAAGAATTCTATCCTAAGCAAAATCTCACATACGATATTAGAGACGAGAGAGAGAGGGGAGGGGAGGCGGGGGGGGGGGGGGGGATCCTAGCATTCTATCCTCAGTAAGATCTCACATTCGAGATTGATTCTTCCTAATAGACAATTGATAGACAAATTGACAATGGAGGACCTAGATTTGAGAAAGAAGAGAGAGAGAGAGGAGAGCGAAGGGTGGGGGGGGGGGGGGGGGGGGATGCGGGGGGGATAGGCATGCCATTGAGGAGCTGCGTACTTTGACCCCTTTTGACTATATCGGCAAGATGTGATATATATACACACGAAGAGACACGCATATCCACATTCAGACGAGCTAACACCAAGAAATTGCCTGAGCCCCGCTGTATCAAAAACAATCTGTATCATAACATTTCACCTTAAACACTGACCTTCTTGTAATGACCGATGTGTTAGCTTTCACTGTCGGTTGATTCTACATTCATACAGCGAATGGATTATGGCCCTGACCTTTCTCCCCTAAATTAAATAAATGCAAAGTTAACAAAATTTGTTTATAGTCCTGCCCAGTATACCAATTATTTTTGCTGCATATGTAATACAAACATGAAAACTTTCAGAGAGAGAGAGAGAGAGAGAGAGAGAGAGAGAGAGAGAGAGAGAGAGAGAGACCTTACCTTACAGACATTACAGCTCGTTCGGGTTCCACCCCATTCCGTATGTTTTGCATCTTCCAATCTGGATACTATGGGATGAGAGAGAGAGAGAGAGAGAGAGAGAGAGAGAGAGAGATCCTTAAACTACAGTAATGTTTGTCGCATATATTACCAAACTTTGACTTTCCTTTTTTGATGGACAAATTGAAAAAGTTTATCTAAAACGACCAGCTCTGCTCCAGCAATGGTGTTGCAACTGTATTCCTGGAGCGTTACGGACAATTCAGTTAAACCCAGCATCTATAAACCGAGTTAGTAGATGCCATTACTCATAATGCAGGCTGTAATAAATTATTGTTGACGTAAATACTGCCATTACGGCAAAAGTGGTTATTACTTTCATCGATCCAGCGACACCAGCCTACAATTAATCTGACCATGCAGGCATATCGAAACACAACAGGTAATCTACTTTCACCTAAATACAAATAACCTTCCATTTTCTCACGTAATTCCTTTCTTTTGAACTTTTTCTTCGTACTCCGAATACTTACGCCGTCTGTCATTTTCTTCCGTGAACGCACTTGTTACTTCAGTGGTGAAATATTTCTTGCTTTCAAAGGTAAAACAAATTTTATATCCCCAGCCCTGGCACGCAAGTCTTCCAATTGTTATGGCCTTTAAACACAGCCTTGACAATATTGCCTATTCACGTAAATGATGATGGCGAATATCTGCCTCCCCATCTTGGATGTAGAATTTACGATGTTTTCCGGAAAATATGTTATCCACACAACAGAAACTGAAGATTTCACAAATAAAATGTCGACGAAGAAGGGGAAGAGTTCTGTCTATCTTTATCTATCAAATTTATTTTACAATTTCCTATTCTTACCTCAGGGACAGTAACAGCTCCTGAAATAATGGTAAGAGTAGAATTCTTTATATATATATTTTGAAGAGGTCAAG
>NC_087209.1:12893710-12922954 GCF_015104395.2 Macrobrachium nipponense | reverse complement strand
TAAGTAAAATTATACATACTATTTTGTATTTTTTAAGATGTTAAATCAGGTTTTTTTCGGTGTAAACTGTGAGTAGTATGAAATGTAACTCATGCATTGCAATATATTTTATCCTTTGTAAGATACAGAATAGCCATGTAAATGGATGATTATTAGCTTATTATTATTATTATTATTATTATTATTATTATTATTATTATTACTCTCTCTCTCGAAAGATGACACCTTTCTGGTACTTCCGTAAAGATACGCTACTCTTCTGGAAGCAACTACCACGGCAGCTCTTGCGTTTAATTTCCCTGATGATATAGACAGCCACAATTAAGTGTTAAGTCACATAAGCAGCCTTACTGGGATCCTCACCTTCTTTCATACTTTCGCTTCAAGTAGAAAAAAACAAAAAAGCTTGCTTACTCCAAAGCCTTCCGTTAAACTCAATTGTTATAAACCCAAGCTTTAATCTAAAATGTCCTCAAATTTAGTTTTAAATGTGCATGACTTTTGAAAGATAGCTTTAAAATTACGTAATCTTTTTTCAACTTTATTCTGTCAAACTAGATTGATTTCAAACTTACGCCGGTTAATTACTACTCTTAAAACTATGCCTAACACCACATTTAAATGAGCACCTGTACTTTATTTTTCTTTATTCAGCTAGATGACGACCTCCTTTACAGCAAGTTGGCGACGATAAACTGAGGAAAATGATAAACAAATTATCTTTTGCGTTTCAAATATAAGAGAGAGAGAGAGAGAGAGAGAGAGAGAGAGAGAGAGAGAGAGAGAGAGAGAGAGAGAGAGATTCTTATAATAACGGACAGTACAAAAACCATACATACATATATATTATTAAAAAATATCCACTGAAATTAATCTTAGGCTCTCAATTAAACAAAACATTTTTGTTGACGACATATTTTGAAAGCGCTTGATTCATATTCCAAACGGCTTTGTGTTTTCTTCCTTTAGTACCTTTCAAGATGTCACAGAGATTCAGAAGGTATCCTTTACAACTTACTTTTAAGAATGACCTAAAATGATATTTATTACTTCCGACGAAAGACCCGACAATAAAAGAACACCAACATTCAAGAGTATATACATTTGGTGATAATCACTTCTCAACGCAAACGACGAAGTGAAGCTATTGTCCCAATTATTACTTCTATACTCTATATAAAACGAAAACAAGTCAAAGAATTGTGAAAAGTTCTATAGCTGATTCTCTCGAGGTAGATTGTTGGTGAGCCCCATGCCTATGAGGCGTTTGTTTGGCGGCCTCTGATTGGCTGGTATCGAGAAGTAGGCGGCTTGCTCAGTGTCTCATATTTTCATCTGCAGCTTAGAAAACTAGCAATAAGTTTTTATTTCTTCATTTATCTCAAGTTTTGCACAAGATAGGAAGGGGAAATTATATATATATATATATATATATATATATATAGATATATATATATATATATAATATATATATTATATATATATATATATATATATATATAATATATTTGTTCATACTGACCACTAGATTGTATTTATTAGGGCTTGTGCCTTGTATGATAAGGCGCCCTATGAGGTAATGTTAGACTAGCGATAATCTATACGCTAAGTCGGTTGGTATTGCACTTCCATCTTCAATGGAGTGTCTGGGGTTTTGTAGATCACTTACGAAGTCGGTATTATCTTTACGACGATGTTGAACTCATGGTTCGGTGAGGTTCTTGTAGAAAACACAAGGTATAAAAATAGTATATTCTTCTGAAGTTTTACATGATGAAGATCAGGTATGATCGTACAAGTCTTCTATGACGATAGCTTGATCGCTTCTGCCAATGATGATGGCTAATCCTATTCCTCTACATGATAAAGCTTAGGTAAAGAGGTACAGGTCTTCTAATGACGATAGCTAACTCTGTTCTCCCTGTCTACCATCTCTGTTACAAGTTATGAAGGAACAGACAGTAGTTCGAACATATGAAACAGACTATCAGATGACATAGTTACATACGAACACACAATCAAATGAGACACGCTACAGATCACGTAGGCGGTAGTTGTCTCAAGCAGGGAGCTTGGACTAATGTTTATAAACAATTGAATGACTACAGGTGACGGCATGTTATCTTAGCCTACATACTTATTGTATACGTCATCTTTAGCGTCTCTAGTCTGATCACATTCTGCAAGCAATCTGGTTGACCTCTTTAGTTTTTAGACTTGTTTTTATATATATGGACTAACATTCCATATTTTTATTATGTAAACACTTACATCAGCTCGGTCAGCTACCAAAACCAACTACTGAATATTACTCAAACTTTGACTTGCATTTGACTTATAGGAGTGTGATACAGACACTATGTGAATATATATATATATATACTTAAAGTAAATAAAAATTCATTGTGTACATGAATTGATTCAAGTAATAAAATATAAAACAATGATATTGGTAAATAGTAGTGATCACGGATATATAATGATACAGTTTTTCACTTCATCTCATCAAGATACTTATGCTACAAGAAAAATTAACTAATGTACTTCCTGATAATTGCATAGAATGAAGATTAACATGATAAAAATCATATTTAAACTGATAAAATTTTCATTTATATGAATTGATAAAATTATTAAGGTTATGCTGATTGATTCGTTGATTTTTATGCTAAATGTTATATATCTGATTAGTAATTCATATACTAACTCATAAATAATGAGATAATGGTAAGATATAAGGTAACAGATTGATTATAGGCTACCTGATTTGTTTATACATATGTATATGGATTCATATAATTATGATTAATATATGTGCACTTTAAATAGATTCCTATTGCGTACACGCAAAGATATATTTTAGATTCTGTTATTTATGATCATTTATATAAGAGATTCCTATTGCGTACCGCAAAGATATATTTCGACTCTTGTTATTTATGATCAATTATATATATAGATTCCTAGTGCGTACACGCAAAAAAATATATTTTTCGATTCTGTATTTATGATCATTTATATATAGGATACATGATACTTTATATATATAGGATACATGATACTATATATAGGATACATGACCGAGGTTATACTACTTCACTTTTAACTAGCGTTTCGAACAACTTTTCGTCCATTACACAGTTCCAAACAACCACCTATAGCCAATTGAAACGGCCTTTTTCAATGGTTAAAACAAGGGGAAAATTTGCTGGGCGGGTCCAACGTTTCTATTTTTGCGCTCATACTTATTCTCTGCATCCTAAGCTACACGATTACGTTCGCGATGAATAAAAAAAACATCCCCAGCACGAGTCCTTCGCCAGCAAAGTAGAGTTGAATATCCTTCGGGTCGTAATTGTCGGAAGTATGCCCTTTTGTAGTCGAATTCCGACAGCCGCTGGAGCGTTCCGCATGAAAACGAGATTAACGACGAGATACGGTGTCGGTCGAAGAAGTCCATGAAAAAATTCCTTCACATTGTAGGCGGTTGTTACTTGACTGTAGTCGTCCGCCACGACGAACGATTTTTTTTTTTTCGAAGTTGCGATGTGAAATTCTCGTACTGCAGGATACTGTAACCAGGTTCCATTAATCAGCCTGCAAGTTAAATTATACTTGTTACAAGGGCAAAGTAAATTCAGACGACATCCAAATACAGGGGAGGGAAGAGAGAGCCATTTAGACCAGACTTAACCCACATGAATTCGCTGATATTTTGGAATTCAAAAGAGTCCGCTGTACAAACTTTTTATCCATGGCATTAACAATGAGTGAACCTATCCAGGTCTATGATGACTTGTAAAAATATCCAGAATTATAAAAAATAAATAGATATCATTACGAATCTCAAAGAAAATTCGATATTACTGGTAGTAAGTTACTAGACAAAGAAGTGGAAAACGGAGCTAATTGTAAGATTGCCAGGCAACATAAGAGTCAAGAGAAGATTAATCATGATTCTATTTGCCCTAACAAAAGTTTCATATTCAATTTTCTCGTGCGCAAATCCTCTGAGGTTAACTTTTAAAAATTATTAATAGGTAGGAGATGCAACGAAAAACCCACTATGTAACTAATTTCTATATAAACTTTGGGTTTTTCAAGAAAATGTGACATTTCCCATGAATGTGATTTACTTGAATCGTAATTGGCTAATGTTGCAAGTAAATATTTCTTATCCACAACTTGATAATTCTAAATGTCTATGAGGTTCAGAAAAATTAATTCATTTTGTGGTTATAGAAATTCTATTGC
This sequence comes from Macrobrachium nipponense, assembly GCF_015104395.2. Lineage (NCBI taxonomy): Eukaryota > Metazoa > Arthropoda > Malacostraca > Decapoda > Palaemonidae > Macrobrachium > Macrobrachium nipponense. Next base: position 12,918,700 of record NC_087209.1, on the reverse strand, counting down.
TTACTTTGTTATTAATTTTAAAATGATTGCAACTCCTTAGCTAAAGTTGCATTGCGCATACGGATAGACATATTAGGGCTTGTGCCTTGTATGATAAGGCGCCCTATGAGGTAATGTTAGACTAGCGATAATCTATACGCTAAGTCGGTTGGTATTGCACTTCCATCTTCAATGGAGTGTCTGGGGTTTTGTAGATCACTTACGAAGTCGGTATTATCTTTACGACGAGTGGTTTGAACTCATGGTTCGACGGTGCAGGTTTCGTTGTAGGAAAAACACAAGGTTAGAACAAAAATAGTATATTCTTCTGAAGTTTTTTACATGATGAAGATCACGTATGATCGTACAATCTTCTATGACGATAGCTGATCGCTTCTGCCAAATGATGATGGCTAATCCTATTCCTCATACATGATAAAGCTTAGGTAAAGAGGTACAGGTCTTCTAATGACGATAGCTAACTCTGTCATCCTGTCTACCATCTCTGTTACAAGTTATGAAGGAACAGACAGTAGTTCGAACATATGAACATACTATCAGATGACATAGTTACATACGAACACACAATCAAATGAGACACGCTACAGATCACGTAGGCGGTAGTTGTCTCAAGCAGGGAGCTTGGACTAATGTTTATAAACAATTGAATGACTACAGGTGACGGCATGTTATCTTAGCCTACATACTTATTGTATACGTCATCTTTAGCGTCTCTAGTCTGATCACATTCCTGCAAGCAATCTGGTTGACCTCTTTAGTTTTAGACTTTTATATATATGGACTAACATTCCATATTTTTATTATGTAAACACTTACAACACTTACATATTGTGTATTGCAACAATTTTAGTCTAGCACCGCAAAAATGAAATTCATCGTCCACAAAACAAAAACCTTTGGATAGCGTGAAGTTTCCCTACGATCACTAGCCATCCTTATGTGATTGTTTTTCCCATATAGAGAACTTTTATGTTAATTTTAGCCATAGTTAAAATATAATCGTAATTTCTTAACATTTTTTTCAAGAAATTTTAATTGTCTATTTAATTTTGATAATGAAACATAAATCATTCGACACATGAGACTGAAAAACCAAGAGAGAGAGAGAGAGAGAGAGAGAGAGAGAGAGAGAGAGAGTGGATTTTTGAGAGAAGAGAGAGAGAGAGAAGAGTGTGAGTGACCAAAGCAAAAGTGTCATCAGATCTGAATCCGAGGTCGTGTCCCCTGTGCCAGGTGAGCGAGTGTAAGCACTAAAAATCTTCTCAGAAGCCGAATGATTCGCAACATAATAAGACATCTAAAATCTGAAAGCATCAGCAAATTCAGGGTGAATTTATTTCATGAAAACACAAGTTTTATATCATCGTGATCGCATGAATGATACCAAATCCGATAAGTAAAAACAAGTATAAAGAATTAAATGCTCCTCTCTTCCTTTTACTCGTTGTAATTCCTTTGCGTTTATCTTATTGATTTCAGGCAATCAAGATTTAGTTGAACAATTAATACCGAATCGTTTGTGACCGAAACTTTCCTATCTTGTGCAAAACGTGAGATAGATGAAGAACTAAAAACACATTGCTAGTTTTCTTTGCTGCAGACGAAAATATAAGACACTGAGCGAGCCGCCTTCCTCCCGGTACCAGCCAATCAGAGGCCGCCAAACAAACGTCTCGTAGGAATAGGGCTCACCCGAGAATCTACCTTCAGTAAATTAGTTTTATTAGTTTTAACATAAACAGAATAACGTTTATTTTGTGTACTTGTAAAGTATACAGCAAAACTCGTGTGACTTTTTTATTTTTGTACCGGGCAAGCGTTGTTATCAAGTTGCCACTTAGTATTAAATCTCATATTTTATAAATGTGTATGTATGAGGAAAAGTTGGTCTCTTGTTATATAGAATCTTATCATTGAAATATACTGGAACCTGAAAAACCAAAATATTTCACGCTACAATATTTCTGAACGAAAACTAAATACGTTACTGTAGCATGAAAACCTCAGCTCACCGTGACTTCCATGAGTCGTGGATCGTCAGTCTGGACACAGTGGAAGAGGACATCGCGATGGAGTGAGAGAAAAGTTGAGGAGAGCATGGTCTAATGATAAAAATTGATGCATTTGGGATATGAATTCAAAGTTATTACTTTTCGCTTTTGTAGTTTTATGTATAAGCAAATGTTAGTCAGGATCATGATTTCGATACTTGCAATAAATTATGGCTTAGGCTTAGGTTATAACCAGTGCTACATAAGTCTAGCCTCCCGAGGGGTTTCTTCAATTTGAAGAAAAGTAAATAATAAATAAATGAATAAATAAGCGAGGTGAAGAGTAATCTTCGCTATTAGAAATACAATTAATTTTTATTATTTTACTTTTACTTTAGGAATGAAAGACTATAATCAGGTCGGATATTATCAGCTACAACTGTCGGGTGCAGATTCTACAGAAGGACAACTGCAATGTATTATAAACAATAATGTCTAAGCCAATCCTATTGACTTTATAAGATACTAGGCTATATCGCAGACAGCAACAAGTTGCATCAAATCTTTGCAACTTTATGAAGGATGTCTATAAGACCATAAAGCAGGATTTGCGAAATTCTTCCACAGTCTTGGTGTGGTATACTTCCGTCATTGTTTTCTTCATAGGCCTATAGGCTTAATAAGAATGATAAAATCGAGAAGCGCGAAGTGCACTTGGCCCACGGGTAAGGCGAAGGCAGGCAAACTAAGCCATTGGCGGGCCATTATGCACCCTTCACCAGTTGGGTCTAACGAAATCCTAGGTAAATTTCAAGAAATGTAACTTAGTAAAGGCATTAATAAACCAAGTAGCAAATAATGAATATGATTGATAATAAAAACGGCATAGGTTAAGTAAATTGTATACCACTATAATTTTTTTAAAAATACGTCTAATCTTTGGAATAATAGGTCCCTGTGAAAAATAAAATACAAATTACAGTAAAAACAAATAGAGTAAACACAACTTCGTCTTTTAAAACACGTCATACATATATATATATATATAGCTACACACATACATACAGAAAGAGAGAGAGAAAGAGAGAGAGTTGATTAATATTTAGTATGTGAGCCTACTATGAGATTCAGGGTCTCTGTAACACGGTTTTTTGGACTTTGCTCCTTGTCAAAGGCTCGGATGTAACTGAAAGTTGGCATATTGTATATTTTCAAACCACACACAAATTTTTCAGCATTACCAATAACCTAAAACCCGGGATAGTTTTAATTTTTATTGAGTAAAAATGATATAGCCGACGCCATGGCCAATGATTACGAGCCAAGAGTCGAAAAACATTCATTACGTAATTAAGGTAAACACCTTTTGAAGTAAAGTTGCCCCGCCCATCCACCAACTCCATCGGCTCTGAAACCCAAAGACTTTATGAATGGCGGAACGATACATAGATGTGGGTGGGGTATCAGTGCTAGCGTAGTGATACTACTGTAGCAGTCGTGCCGCAACAGTATAGCAGTAATATACAAGAATTAAACGTTTAGGCCAACTGCTGGGATCCTTGAGGATCATTTAGCACTTCTTACAACTACTCGAGAAATTAGTTTTTATGGCAGAAAGTTAAATTTTCTAATCCAACAATTCCCATGATAGCCTTCAGTGTTATCCTGAATTATAACGAGGCGAAAGTGGGTGGAGCCTCATGAAGTCATCATTCTGACGATAATTATTAGTGAAGGTTTAAAGCCAATATACGGTACCGGCTATTTTTTTTTTTCAGTAAATAGATATATAGCCAATAAATAAAAATTGCTTGACATTGGATATAATAGTTATCAAATCAAGCTTGTCTATGTTTTTGAAAATTACCAACTATTCCCTACATCTTGTCAATCTGATTGTGACCTATAAAGTAGACTGTAATTTCTTAGGAAACTTATTTTGGGAGTTAGACTAATAATCAAAGTGTTTTTGTATTTATTAACATATTTTGTTGGTTTGTTCATTATGACAATTATCAGTGGAGAGGTTCCAGAGTTCATAAAGGTGTACTGCTTTGCTTGTATTTAAATTTGTATGTCATTGTTGCCAGAGGTTTAGCCTTCGTTACGTATAGCCAATCATCCACCGAGAAAGAGGGAAGAAATGCTGTCATGAGTTACGTAACGAGTGCGTTCGAAAACCTTTTCTCTGAGTAAGTTGGCCCCGTCTTCAAAAAAAAGTCACTTTTACATTATAAGTACCAAATTATTCAACCTACGTAATGCAGAATACAGTCAAAATTTATGTGTAGATATAATATGTATTCTGAATAAGCGTTATATTTATGAAATGCATGGATAAAAAGTTATTGCGAAAAAACCGTGTTACAGAGGCCCTGAATCTCATAGTAGGTTGTCTATTACCGAGTTAAGCCGTCTAGGAATGCTGTCAACCAGCCTACTACAAATATTTTCCCCATGGCATAGACTCCCATACTGACAAGCAATGGCTTATGATGGCTTGTTTACTGTCAGAACGGATTCATCCCATTCCTTTGTCAAATGGCCCACAAATTTTTAATGGGATTGAGATCCGGAGATTTTGCAGGCCAGTCGATCCGAATAACTTCTGGATGCTACTGTAACCATTTTCTCACTGGCATGCTATTATGAACAGAGGAGTTGTCCATTGCCAAGAATATGGGCAACGGTTCCGGAATCAGTAGCATCCTTACAGATGGAATCAGCACCTCGTCAAGAATGTCAACATATAGTACTGGCTGCTATTTAATCGCTCATGGATTGGCACTAAAGCACCTGGTCCGCAAGACGCCATCCAACCCCAAAGGGCCGCGGTTATCCTCCCATCTCGTCGATTTGGGTCGACATATTTATCCTCAAACCTGAAAAAATAGAGAGAAGGATTTAGAGAAAATATAAATTTGCATATATTCGGAGAGAAACGATGACAGTGGGCTTACATTTAAATATAAAAGAAAGTGTTTCGACCGCAGTTCTTCCTCTCATCAATAGATCTTATGGGAAAAAAAAGGACTGGAGCTTTTATTAAGCCATACTTTCAGTAATATTGCTACAACACAGAACTTTTAACTTTAAAGACTTGAAGTGCAATGTTAAGAAAACACTGTTAGGTTATTCTATAAAACTATAAAACTATATATATATATATAGATATATATATATATATATAATATATATAGATAATATATATATATATATATATATAAATATGTATATATATATATGTATATATATATATATATATATATATATATATATATATATTATATATGTATAGATATATATATATATATATATATATATATATATATATATATATATATATATCCACAAGTATGTATAGGTCTATTTGAATTTTCTTCTCCGGGAAACAGTTCTTTAATATGCATTTAACCAAAACTTATATAGACAAAATTATGCCTTTTTCGCCTTCTTTCCTCTATTAAATGATAATATACAATTACAAACCATTTTAAGTATTAGAAACAGCTACGTCAGTTGTATTTTCTGCCAGACTTTGTTTTACAGTAAAATAATAAAAAAAAAAACTTTGATTGTAGGCCTAATAGTATATATTATGAATTCGGAAAAGAGGCTTAAGAAAAGTTGCCATAGCATAGTAACCTTAAACGTCTTTAAAGTCAGTGCAATGTGTATTTAAACATTCACGAGACTCGGAGGAAAGCTAGCACGAACTTCCTCTGCAATTGGTTTCCCGCCAAGCAATAGCCACTGCGAAGCGAAGGCGGGATTTTACAGAAATTTAAACTGCTTCCTCAGTAATGACAATACCCAACTCCCACCCTAGCTCAAATAAATTTATATCTTCTCTTGTATTATTTCTCCCTGATTACATCGTAAACTTCCATTAAAGATGTTTGTCAGCAGGTTTTAAAAGCAGTGTAAGAGGAATTATTATTTATTAAAGCTTTAGCATATATACAGACTAGGCCTATAATACAAAGTATATCACACCTAGCTTACCACGTAAAAATTTATGAGGCAAAATAAGTAAATGTTCATTCCCTGGTTTTTCCTGGACGCCAGCAGTGCAGTCTTCCTTGTTGGTCGTTGCAAAATGTCTTCTCGTCACAAAGTATAAGTTTCCCAAAACTGCTCGCTCTTGGACAGATATTCGAGCGCAAACCCGAGACGATGGTCCATATGCGTCTGTGTAAGTAGAGGCTTGAGCGCAGGTTTCCTACAAAGAAAACCAGCTTCTCGAAACCGACGTCTTACAGTGTCAACTGATGTTTGTATACTTGTTTCTCGCTTCACTGAAAATGATGCCGAAAATGGGTGGTAGGTTATAAGTTAATCAACACTTCGACTTCTTCTGGCGGTTTGCAGAGGGGTCTCCCAGATCGGATGGCTTTCAATCCTTTACTTCGTTGTATCTTTTATTTTGCCATCTATACACAGTTGTCTTGCTGATATCAAGACGATTAGCTATGTCTTTTTTTTTTTTGAAAATCTGGCGAGATGGAGCTCAACTATAGCTCTCCTTGTTGGGGTGACGTTTCCGGTCGCTGTCGGGTTCTCCAACCATGTTTGACAAATGACCACAGTTGACGTCTTGTTAGACCACGCCCACAACTACATCTCCGATACGTTCATTACATTAAATAAACTACTATGATGGCTAAAAAGTAAAATTCGTTAAGTATTTACGTCTTTTCATATTTACGATAATTAAAAATTAAGGTGTTAATGTTTTTCTAATGATCTAGCTGATATTTTGATTAAAAAATATAGCATTATTCCATAAAACCTTGCTAAGTGAACTGTATGTTTTTTTGAGTGAAGTTTAAAAATGTTTCGCCGTTGCAATTTAGCGTCATTAGAAATGTGAAGAAGGTAAGAGTTGCCAGCTAGTCACTTTTTGAACGAAAATCACTGAAATCAGGTGACTCGAGTTTTGCTGCATACTGTAAAAGGGGAACGAAACTCGTACAAACTTCATACCGAAAGAATATGTTGGCTTTTTGGATGTAAAGGAAAATATCTATATACTAGAAATAACTGCAGGCGCTGCATTCAGCCACTGAAGACAATTTGATAAGTGTGTTGTTAAAGGGAAAGACGATGCCTTTGTGTACAAGACGGATTCAGCAATGCAATAGTTAGCCAACATGAGTCGGTAATGTCCTTTACAGTTTTCTGTAAATGAAATAATATATTATTATATGTATTTAATAATGCTGTATTTTATTATATACGTTACTGGGCTCGTTACACATACACACACACACACACAACAGACACACACACTCACCACACACACACACACACACACACACACATATATATATATATATATATATATATATATATATATATATATATATATATATACACATATAATAGACAGAGAGAGAGAGAGAGAGAGACAGACAGACAGACAAGACAGACAGACAGACAGACAGAGATTGGAATGGAAAACTTCCTGCTTTACAAATGAGAAATGATAAACATTCCAAGAACGAGCGGAAAACCTCTTAACTTGCGGGAGGAATCAGGAATCATTACTTTAACGAACTTCCTATGTTAGGAGTAACAAATTGTGGATATTCCAAACCAGGAACATAATTCTTCAAAGAGGTTATGATTACTTCATGACCAAAACATGAAAATAACAAGTAACTCGGGAATAAGATTATTCTAGTGGACAACGGAAGTAGAAATTACTATAAGGGAAACTCAAAAGATGAAACCGGTGGTAGATAAGCCACATGGTGTCAATAGAAAAGTTATAATTTAGAAGGGAAATTAATTCTAACATTAATATAATGATTAATAACAAAGCACGGGAATGTCGGATATATTCATGACTCAGAAAGAAGCTGGTTACCATTCCTTTAAAGAATGGTAACCAGTTCTTTCTTGAGTCATGAATATATCTGGTTACCATTCTTTAAAAGGAATGGTTAACCAGTTCAGAGTCATGAATATATCTGGTTACCATTCAATGACTCAAAAAGAAACTGGTTACCATTCCTTTAAAGAATGGTAACCAGTTCTTTCTTGACTCAAGAAAGAACTGGTTTACCATTCTTTAAAGGAATTGGTAACCAGTTCTTTCTTGAGTCATGAATTGGTTACCATGACTCAAGAAAGAACTGGTTACCATTCCTTTAAAGAATGGTAACCAGTTCTTTCTTGAGTCATGGTAACCAATTCATGACTCAAGAAAGAACTGGTTACCATTTCCTTTAAAGAATGGTAACCAGTTCTTTCTTGAGTCAAGAAAGAACTGGTTACCATTCTTTAAAGGAATGGTAACCAGTTCTTTCTTGAGTCATGAATGGTAACCAGATATATTCATGACTCAAGAAAGAACTGGTTACCATTCCTTAAAGAATGGTAACCAGATATATTCATGACTCAAGAAAGAACTGTTACCATTCTTTGGAAAGGAATGGTAACCAGTTCTTTCTTGAGTCATGAATATATCCGACATTCCCGTGCTTTGTTATTAATCATTATATTAATGTTAGAATTAATTTCCCTTCTAAATTATAACTTTCTATTGACACCATGTGGCTTATTACCACCGGTTCATCTTTTGAGTTTCCCTTATAGTAATTTCTACTTCCTTGTCCACTAGAATAATCTTATTCCCGAGTTACTTGTTATTTTCATGTTTTGGTCATGAAGTAATCATAACCTCTTTGAAGAATTATGTTCCTGTTTGGAATATCCACAATTTGTTACTCCTAACATAGGAAGTTCGTTAAAGTAATGATTCCTGATTCCTCCCGCAAGTTAAGAGGTTTCCGCTCGTTCTTGGAATGTTTATCATTTCTCATTTGTAAAGCAGGAAGTTTTTCCATTCCAATCTCTGTCTGTCTGTCTGTCTGTCTGTCTGTCTGTCTGTCTCTCTCTCTCTCTCTCTCTGTCTATTATATGTGTATAATATATATATATATATATATATATATATATATATATATATGTGTGTGTGTGTGTGTGTGTGTGTGAGTGTGTGTGTCTGTTGTGTGTGTGTGTGTGTATGTGTAACGAGCCCAGTAACGTATATAATAAAATACCAGCATTATTAAATACATATAATAATATATTATTGTTTCATTTGACAGAAAAACTGAACATACAGTTCACTTAGCAAGGTTTTATGGAATAAATGCTATAATTTTTTAATCAAAATATCAGCTAGATCATTAGAAAAACATTAACACCTTAATTTTTAATTATGGCAAATATGAAAAGACGTAAATACTTAGCGAATTTTACTTTTTAGCCATCATAGAAGTTTATTTAATGTAATGAACGCATCGGAGATGTAGTTGTGGGGCGTGGTCTAACAAGACGTCAACTGTGGTCATTTTGTCAAACATGGTTGGAGAACCCGACCATGCGACCGGAAACGTCACCCCAACAAGGAGAGCTATAGTTGAGCTCCATCTCGCCAGATTTTCAAAAAAAAAAAGACATAGCTAATCGTCTTGATATCAGCAAGACAACTGTGTATAGATGGCTAAAATGATACAACGAAGTAAAGGATTGAAAAGCCATCCGATCTGGGAGACCCCTCTGCAAACCGCAGAAGAAGTCGAAGTGTTGATTAACTTTATAACCGAACACCCATTTTCGGCATCATTTTCAGTGAAGCGAGAAACAAGTATACAAACATCAGTTGACACTGTAAGACGTCGGTTTCGAGAAGCTGGTTTTCTTTGTAGGAAACGTGCGCTCAAGCCTCTACTTACACAAACGCATATGGACCATCATCTCGGGTTTGCGCTCGAATATCTGTCCAAAGAGCGAGCAGTTTTGGGAAACTTATACTTTGTGACGAGAAGACATTTTGCAACGACCAACAAGGAAGACTGCACTGCTGGCGTCCAGGAAAAACCAGGGGAATGAACATTTACTTATTTTGCCTCATAAATTTTTACGTGGTAAGCTAGGTGTGATATACTTTGTATTATAGGCCTAGTCTGTATATATGCTAAAGCTTTAATAAATAATAATTCCTCTTACACTTAACAAAGCACGGGAATGTCGGATATATTCATGGACTCAAGAAAGAACTGGTTACCATTCCTTTAAAGAACAGGGAAGTCACTCGCATAAGAAAACGGGAAACTTCCTTGACTATTTAACTTTACAGATGATGTTGAAGTCATTCGAAGCAACCAAGGAAAGTTTGCTAACTCAGAAACGACCAAAACTTTAAAAAAAAAAAAAAAAAAAAAAAAAAAAAGCTGTGCATCGTAGAAATGAAGCAGGAAAGGAAAGTTTACTTAAGTAACGCAATTGTCATTAAGACGTGCAATAAATAATTAAGCAGCAATCCAGACAGCAATGCAAAAGAGCCTAACTTTAAAAAAATGGTGAATTTTCCTACACGTGCAGTTCGCTCCGTTATATGACAATCGCTGTATCAATAAGATAAAATAGAAAATGGAATGGTGAACGGAAACTTTGTTAAACTAGGAACAAAGCACTAAATTCACTATGCAGAAACGGAAAGATCATGCAGATATAAACGCTGACTGTATGAAGCAGTACTGTAAAGGGAGCGTTGCTATACATTGACGAAGACAAATTGATTTTCACAGTTTGGAATAAACTGCTGACTCCTAAGCACAACGCATTTGAGAAACCCCGAGACTTTGTCAAAAAAGGAAGTGAAAACCTTCACGCGTTAAAAGGAAAAATGATTTCTCCTCCAACCCAGAGCAGAACTCGCCGGACACAGAGGAAGAAAGACGCCGCACAGATCAAACAGACCGGGAGGCACTGAAAAGGGAATTCGGAAGTCCTTCGAAAAATGGGATTCTTTCAAAGGTCGGCTGCATGAATTTTGATGTCACTTGAGTCCCGTCTCTGATGTGAGGCAAAAGATGACATCTCAAGCTAAAGGGAAATAATGCAAACATACTCGTCTTCCAGGTTAAGAAATTTAAACTCTAGGCGTTACCACTTTACTACTGCTACTGTTAACTGACGTAGTTCCTACTACTATTAAGGTGCTGTCACACTAGCGAAATTTCCGTTGACTTTCGAATTTGACGTCGACTTTTCATGTTTTGACGACGACTTTCTGGTGTCGTCGTCACGAATTTTGAAAACGGTACCGATCGAATTCAACCCATCGCTACCGTCGACTTTATTGTTTGTTTATATCTCGGAGAGCGCGCATTTCCAGTCATCAGATGCAAGAGGGGTTCTTGGTACAGTGGACAAGATTGCCAGAACAGTTTTTGGTCGAAGATATGGGGGAAAGACGATGCTTATGGGACCATAAGCATGATAGTTTTATGAAGAAGGGTCTTAAATGAAAAAATTACCAAGAAATCACCATGTGACTCAGGGAATACTTTCCTGAACTTGCTGATCTTTATATATATAAGCATGCTATATCGTGAATATCAGATTGTTATATAGCCTAGGTCTGCTCTCATTATGTTTTTAGTTTGTTTGTGTGCATTACCAAATAATATAAGCAAAAATCTTAAAATTTTTGCAGTGTTTCTCTGGCTTAATTTATAATACAGTCTGACTGTGGTTGTGTAAACGAAGGTTACGAATAGCCTATCTAGGCTAGCCCTAGCTTATTTTTTAAAATGAAACTTTTCACGTCCTTTTAACCAGGACCGAATACAATGACTTTTTTTTTATTCTATACAGCATCATTAAACACATGCAAGCACGACCCACTAGTTACTTTGAGTTATAAAGCATAATTGTTTTATCATTCCGGGAAGTCACAGCTTAGAGGGTTTGTTTACGTTTTGACGACGACAGCCACGGTATGAAGAGGAACGTGTGTGACAAGCAGAGTACGGAATGACGTCGACTTCTTTGGAAAGTTGACGACAAACTCAGAAAAAGTCGACGGAAATTTCGCTAGTGTGACAGCGCCTTTACTCTTACCAATACTAACAGTAATTCCTACTACTACTTATACAAAAAGTAATACCGACGACGATGGCAATAATATAAACTGAGGTAACAACGTGAATTAAATATGAACAGCTTTCAGAATTTAAGGAACGTTGCCATTCACACTGCCACAGATGCCACTTCTACCGTTCAAATCTTCCTGAATATGAAAAGGCAATACACAGCCAATTTGAAGTTCATTTCAGATTAGCTGCTGACGAAGGGAAATTTGAACTGGTCAGCAGTTGAGCTGAGTGAAGCTATTGCTGACGTAACATTTTGATAAAACGGTGATTTCAACTTCGGTTATAAAAATGTCTCCAAGAGTTGCTACACTCTTAACCGTGGGCCATGAAACTCATCCACGGTTTGGTGGTAGCCCATGTTCTGGGTACCCATAGCGCTGCTAGATGTACGATTATGGATACCTTTAACCTTAAATAAAATAAAAAAATTACTGATGATAGAGGACTGCAATTTGTTCTGTTTGATGACTGGAGGGTAACTGATCAACATATCAATTTGCAGCCCTATAGCCTCAGTACTATATAAGATCTAAGAGCGAAAGGCTAAACATTGTCCGTTTTCTTTTACAAAATACTGAAACTACAAATGCTAAGTCGAGTATAATATAGCTCTTTCATTCATGTTTTCAAGTTTGTATTCTCAAACTTTTAACATAATAGTCCAAACGTGAAAAGACTTCAGACTACAGTACATAAAAATGCCAAGTGGTTCCGTCTTCAATTTTCCATCTTCAATTCTAAGTTGCAAGCAAGCCTCGTCATTGTCAGCTAATAACAACAGTAAGGAAGTAGCAACCATGCTACTGAATTGCATTACTGATGTTGCCGTGTTCGATTCATCATTAATTCACTCCCGTTACGGTAACACCATATATAATTACTATTTTTCTACTCTATTATTTCCATTCCGTTGAAATGCTGTTTTAAATGTTATTAATGCATTCAAGTTAATGGAAACATCACTAAAATTCACTCTCTTTTTTTTCTTTTTTTTTCTTTTGTAGTCCATTCCGTCGTTTTTTTTTCCCATTCCGTAAATATATTTTGTCTCATTCCGTCAAATTTTTTTCCACCCCATCAATTTTTTATGTCCCATTCCGTCAATTTTATTTGTCGCAGTCCGTTGATTTTTTTTAGTCACATTCTGTCAATTTTTTAGACCCACTCCATAGATTTTAATTTTTAGTCCCATTACGTAGATTTTTTTTGTCCCATTCTGTCGTTTTTTTTTTAGTCCTCATTCCGTCGATTTTTTTTAGTCTCATTCCTTATATTTTTTTAGTCCCATTCCGTCAATTTATTTTAGCCCCATTCCGTCGATTTTCTTTCGTTTTTAAGTCCCATTCCGTCGATTCTTTTAGTCCCATTCCGTCGATTTTTTTTAGTCCTATTCCGTCGATTTTTTTTAGTCTCATTCCGTCGATTTTTTTTAGTCCCATTCCGTCGATTTTTTTTAGTCTCATTCCGTCGATTTTTTTTTAGTTCCCATCCGTCGATTTTTTTCAGTTCATATTCCATCAATTTTTTTTAGTCCCATTCCACGATTTTTTTTTAGTCCCATTCCGTCGATTTTTTTCAGTCCTATTCCATCGATTTTTTTTAGTCCCATTCCGTCAATTTTTTTTAGTCCCATTCCGTCGATTTTTTTCAGTCCTATTCCATCGATTTTTTTTAGTCCTATTCCGTCGATTATTTTTAGTCCCATTCCATAGATTTTTTTTAGTCCCATTCCGTAGTTTTTTTTCAGTCCCATTCGCGTCGATTATTTTTAGTTCCCATTCATCCATTTTTTTTATTCCCATTCCATCGATTTTTTTAGTCCCATTTCCGTTCGATTTTTTTTATAGTCCCATTCCATCGATTTTTTTTTTTAGTCCCTTCCGTCGATTTTTTTTTTAGTCCCATTCCGTCGATTATTTTTAGTCACATTCCATAGATTTTTTTTTTAGGTTCCATCGATTATTTTTGCGTCGATTTTTTTTTAGTCCTATCCCATCCGCGATTTTTTTTAGTCCTATTCCATCGATTTTTTTAGTCCCATTCCATCAATTTTTTTTAGTCCCATTCCATCGATTTTTTTTACTCCTATTCCATCAATTTTTTTTAGTCCCATTCCATCGATTTTTTTTAGTCCCATTCCGTCGATTATTTTTAGTCCCATTCCATCGATTTTTTTTAGTCCCATTCCATCGATTTTTTTTAGTCCCATTCCGTCGTTTTTTTTGTTTTTTTTAGTCCCATTCCGTCGATTTTTTTTTGTCCCATTCCATCGATTTTTTTTAGTCCCATTCCATCGATTTTTTTTAGTCCCATTCCATCAATTTTTTTTAGTCCCATTCCGTCGATTTTTTTTAGTCCCATTCCGTCGATTTTTTTTTCCTATTCCATCGATTTTTTTTAGTCCCATTCCGTCGATTTTTTTTAGTCCCATTCCTTCGATTTTTTTTAGTCCTATTCCATCGATTTTTTTTAGTCCCATTCCATCGATTTTTTTAGTCCCATTCCGTCGAGTTTTTTTTGTCCTATTCATTCAATTATTTTTAGTCCCATTCCATCGATTTTTTTTAGTCCCATTCCATCGATTTTTTTTAGTCCCATTCCGTCGATTTTTTTTAGTCCTATATTCCATCATTTTTTTTAGTTCCCATTCCGTCGTTTTTTTTTTACTCCCATTCGTCTAATATTTTTTTAGTCCTATTTTCCATCAATTTTTTTTAGTTTTTTTTCCCATTCCGTCGATTTTTTTTAGGTTCCTAATGCCTCAATTTTTTTTTTAGGTCCCCATTCCTTCCCGATTTTTTTTAGTCCCATTCCGTCGATTTTTTTTAGTCCTATTCCATCAATTTTTTTTAGTCCCATTCCGTCGATTTTTTTTAGTCCCATTCCTTCGATTTTTTTTAGTCCTATTCCATCCAATTTTTTTTAGTCCCATGCCGTCGATTTTTTTTAGTTTTTTTTTCCCCATTCCGTCGTTTTTTTTTTGTTCCTATTCCATCGTTAAGTTTTTTTTAGGGTCGCCATTTCCATTCCGTTTTTTTTAGTCCCATTCCATCCGATTTTTTTAGGTCCCCATTTTCCGTTCGAATTTTTTTTAGTCCTATTCCATCAATTTTTTTTAGTCCCATTCCATCTTTTTTTTTTAGTCCCATTCCGTCGATTTTTTTTTAGCCTATTCCATCCAATTTTTTTTAGTCCCATTCCGTTTTATTTTTTTTTAGGTCCTATTCCCATCCAATTTTTTTTAGTTCACCATTCCGTCGATTTTTTTTAGTCCCATTCCGTCGATTTTTCTTTTAGTCCTATTCCATCCAATTTTTTTTTAGTTCCAATTCGTCGATTTTTTTTAGCCCATTCTTCCCGATTTTTTTTTAGTCCCGATTCCATCAATTTTTTTTTAGTCCATTCCCGTTCGATTTTTTTTAGTTTTTTTCCCATTCCGTCCTGATTTTTTTTGTTCACTATTCTAAGCGATTATTTTGTTTTTTTTAGTCCCATTCCATCGGGATTTTTTTTAGGAGGGGGACCCTTCCGTCGATTTTTTTTAAGTCTTATTCCCATCAATTTTTTTTAGTCCCCATTCCGTCCGTTTTTTTTTACCTCCCATTCCGGTCGATTTTTTTAGGGGGGGGGCCTTTTTTTTATTCCATCAATTTTTTAGTCCCATTCCCGTCGATTTTTTTTAGTTCCCTAATTTTTTTTGCCCATCATTTTTTTAGGTCCCCATTCCTTCGATTTTTTTTTAGTCCCATTCCATCGATTTTTTTTAGTCCTATTTTTTCCCCTCAATTTTTTTTAGCCCATTCCGGTCCGATTTTTTTTAGTTCCCATTCCTTCGATTTTTTTTTAGTCCTAATTTCCATCAATTTTTTTTAGTCCCATTCCGTCGATTTTTTTTAGTCCCATTCCTTGCGATTTTTTTTTTTTGTTCCTATTCCATCGATTATTTTTTAGTCCCATTCCATTCCCAATTTTTTTTTAGTCCCATTCCATCGATTTTTTTTAGTCCCATTCCCGATTTTTTTTAGTCATTCCATCAATTTTTTTTTAGTCCCATTCCATCGTTTTTTTGTTTTTATTCCCATTTTTTTTTCCCCTCGATTTTTTTAGTCTATTCCATCAATTTTTTTAGGTTCCCCAATTCCGTTGATTTTTTTAGTTCCTAATCCTTCCAATTTTTTTTTAAGTCCCATTCGTCGATTTTTTTTAGCCCATTCCGGGGGGTTCGATTTTTTTTAGTCCTATTCCATCAATTTTTTTTAGTCCCATTCCGTCGATTTTTTTTAGTCCCATTCCGTCGATTTTTTTTAGTCCTATTCCATCAATTTTTTTTAGTCCCATTCCGTCGATTTTTTTAGTCCCATTCTCGATTTTTTTTGTCCTATTGTCTATCGATTATTTTTTTAGTCCCCTTCCATCGATTTTTTTAGTCCCTTCCATCGATTTTTTTTAGTCCCTTCCGTCGTTTTTTTTAGTCCTATTCCCTCAATTTTTTTTAAAAAAGTCCCATTCCGTCTTTTTTTTTAGTCCATTGTGCCGTCGATTTTTTTTATCCCATTCATCAATTTTTTTTAGTCTCGCATTCCGTCGATTTTTTTTAGTCCTATGCATCATTTTTTTTTAGTCCCATTCCGTCGATTTTTTTAGTCCCATTTTCCGTCGTTTTTTTTGTTCCTATTCCTCATCAATTTGTTTGGGAAAGTCCCATTCCATCGATTTTTTTTAAGTCCCCATTCCTTCGTTTTGGGTTTTCCTTTCCCTCAATTTTGGGGGATCCATTCCGTCGATTTTTTTTAGTCTCCATTCCGTCCGATTTTGGGGGTCCTATTCCTATCCGATTATTTAGTCCTATTCCATCGATTTTTTTTAGTCCCATTCCATCGATTTTTTTTAGTCCCATTCCGTCGATTTTTTTTAGTCCTATTCCATCAATTTTTTTTAGTCCCATTCCGTCGTTTTTTTTTAGTCCCATTCCGTCGATTTTTTTTAGTCCTATTCATCAATTTTTTAGTCCCTTCCGTCATTTTTGTTTGTCCTATTCCTCAATTTTTTTGTGTCCCCATCCGTTTCTTTAGTCCCATTCCGTCTATTTTTTTAGTCCTATTCCATCCATTTTTTTTAGTCCCATTCCATCCATTTTTTTAGTCTCCATTGCCATCATTTTTTTTAGTCCCATTCCGTCGATTTTTTTTAGCCATTCCATTCGATTTTATTTTTGTAGTCCCATTCCATCGATTTATTTTAGTTCCATTCCATCGATTTTTTTAGTCCTGTTCCATCAATTTTTTTTAGTCCCATTCCATCGATTTATTTTCTGGGCTCAGTCAAGGCATCTGAACCATGTCATGATTGCCATCTTTCCCTAGTGGACAAGTACAAATGGCACCTTTCCTCCACCCACCTGACGGGAGTAAGGAATGTGATAGCAGACGCTCTATCCCGGTCAGTTCCCTTGAAATCAGAATGGTCCCTAGTGTGATGGCAATTGCTTCATAGCAAAGAAAGTTAAAGGAAAGGAGAACGCATTTTCGAGAAGTTCGGCAGCAAGGAGGCATTAGCGCAATATGTTGGAGGTGCCTGTATCATGATGGTTCTAGAATCGGCAGGAGAGTTGTGGATCTCGTCGGAACGTGAGAAACGCCGCGATTTCTGATGCAATACCTCGTCTAGATTCATCTAGGAAGTTCTAGAAATCCCTGGAGTCGGTGACGTTCGCCGTAGGCTCCGCCCCCAGAGTGCCGTATAAATACGACGAACGAACTTTGGAGAGGAGTGGTCGTAGAAGAGAGAGAGATATTGTAAAACAGAGAGATCACCAGTTAGTAAGAGCCTCCGATCAGATTATCAGTGAGAGATCAGCAGCAGTGATCGTCAGAGAGAAACTAGAGAAAAAGGAACCGACGAAGTATCAATCAGAAGAAGAGTTGTTCGAGAGTTGGTTGGCTATTGGTCTAGTCGTCTTCAGGTGTGGTCTACCGTGTTATCTCAACGTCGAGCAGACTTCAGAGAAGAAAAGGTCCTGTTACAGGTGTTGGGGAATTTCTGCCTTACAAGAAGATTAGTTTCTGCAATACAGAGTCACGAGGACATCCGCAATCGCCGATCTATATTTATGAAGCCAGCGCGTCGAACCGCCAAATTGAGTAGCAAGTATTTTAATTGCCTCGCTGTTCCCCCAGTTCATGCAGTGTAAGATTCTATCTGTTTATGTAAATAGGAGATACCATTCTGCATTTACCTTTGTTAGTAAGCTTGTAAATAAACCTTTGTTGTGTTAGTGTTTCTTTCTATATTCATATCCCCAGTTTCAACTGTTTGTGTTGATAATTTTTTTTTTTATTATTTCATATCGAACCTGAAGCGGACCTCCCTCAGAGGCCGTAACATTGTCTCTGAGAGATCTCAGGGTCCTTAACATTTGTGGCGACCTTGCCAAGGCTATCAACACTTTAACAATTTGAAACAGGGAGGATATAGAAAGAATCAGAATGAGTGAGATGGTGAAAGAGTTTATTGAGTCGGGTATGCTACTAGGTCTAGAGGGGAATGATCTCCATGAGTATGTTGAGAAGAAAGAAAGAGAAAAGTATGAGAGAGATGAAAGAGGGGCTGAGAGAGAGAGAGAGAAGCAATGGTAATGCAGCAGGAAGAAAGAGAGAAAGAGCGTATGCATGAGTTGGAAATTGCTCGGTTAAGGGAAAGTACTCGTAACAGTCGGTCAGGCGAGAACGAAAACGAAGGTGATACATTAGGTATGACTCGTATGAGTGCAGTGCTAAAGTTAGTACCAAAGTTTGATGAGGAAGATGTTATGACTTATTTCATGTGGTTTTGAGAAGTTAATGGAACGAGTAGGTTCTCCTAAAGAAACTTGGACTTTATATTTCCAGTCAGTTTTGAGTGGTAGGGCGCTTACTGTGTATAGTTGCATGTCTAAGGAGGAATGTGATAATTATGATATCGTGAAAGAAACTGTTCTTAGCGCATATAGGCTAGTACCAGAGGCGTACCGTAAGAAATTTAGAAATTTGAGAAAGGATGAAAATATTACGTATGTAGAATACGGTAAGAAGTTAGATAGGCTGTTTTTTGATTGGTTAACTTCTGCTAAAGTTGATGATTTTGATAGTTTGAAGAACTTAGTGTTGTTAGAAAACTTCAAAGATAACGTATCCCCTGAGATTAAACTTTATATAGAGGATAGGCGAGAAGTATCTTTTGCAGGAGCAACTAGGCTAGCTGACGAATATAGTCTAACTCATAATTTGAGTGTTAGTAAGAAACGAAACGATCCTTCGTCTGGTAGAGTACAAGGCAGTAAAGGTTTCAGTCCTAGTAATAGCAATGCGAGTAAAAGTGAATACTATTCCTGTTATACATGCGGAAAACCTGGTCATACGTTTAAGGTTTGTAAGAGTAGGATGGCATCTAGTGGCTCAGAATTAACTTGTTTCCGATGTAATGGGAAAGGGCATTTAGCGAGAAATTGTGCAGCAGAAAGGAAGGACGGTAAGAAACCAGTATCACTAGTTAACCTTTCGTCAAATAGGGATGATGTGATGAGAGAAACTAGGAAAGTTTTTGGAGAATTTCTGTCGGAAGGCGTAGTTTCCTCTCTTGGAGGAGTAGATTCGAGAGAAGTGGTCTTGCTTCGAGACACAGGATCTGCTGTCTCACTGATTAGGGAAGAGTGTGTGCCGAACAGGGCAGAAATCATATGGAAGAGAAAGTTATGTTAGGTGGATTTCCTAACACTTGTGTTCTTTGTCCTTTGTTGAAGTTGAATTTAGAAAGTCAGGTAGTGTCAGGAGAAGTAAAACTTGCAGTTGTGGACAGTTTGCCCGTTGAAGGCGTTGACATTATTGTCGGTAATGACTTAGCTTTATCCAAGAATGTGAATCCTGTTGTGAGGAATATTTCAGTGCCTGAAATGGTAGTAACTAGGTCGGATTTAGATACAGATGTAGACTATGGTCATAATAAGTTCGTGGATTCGAACGAGTGTAAGTCCGTGGACTCGAACGAG
The DNA here is from genome assembly GCF_015104395.2 of Macrobrachium nipponense. Classification (NCBI taxonomy): domain Eukaryota; kingdom Metazoa; phylum Arthropoda; class Malacostraca; order Decapoda; family Palaemonidae; genus Macrobrachium; species Macrobrachium nipponense. The sequence continues at coordinate 12,898,730 of NC_087209.1, read as the reverse complement.
TGTGAGTTCGTGGATTCGAACGTGAGTGAGTTCGTGGATTCGAACCAGTGTGATAGAGGTAGCGAGGTTGATTTTGGCCTGAGTGTGGCTGAGAAACCTAACTCTATCGTAGACAGTAATAGCCGAACGGAAGGCGTAGCTGTCGAGAGTAACGTAGTAAATGTGCCAGTATCTAGTACTAGTTACGGTGATGAATTAGGCTCTAACATTTTGGATAAGGATGAGCTAGTCAAGTTGCGGAGAGAGGATGAGACACTAACCCGAATTTTTGAATGTGAAGCTGAATGACGATCTCGATGATGTGTGTAAGGAAACTTTTTGTTTAAAGGACGAAGTTTTGTGTCGTTATGTTCGTCCTGAGTCAGGTAGTAAAGAGGAAGTCACAGAGCAATTAGTGGTTCCTAGGAAGCTTCGTGAACTAGTTTTGAAATTTGCACATGATGAGCAAGGACATTTGGGAGTAAATAAAACTTTCAAGTGTATTAGTAGGGCATACTTTTGGCCTAAGATGAAAAATGATGTGTGTTTTAAGAGATTTGCTTTAAACTGTCATGAATATCAAATTGCCGAGAAACCAAATCAAGTAATTTCCAGAGTTCAGTTGTGTAATATTCCTTCAGTAGGCGAATCTTTTGAAAATTTATTTATGAATATGTTTGGAACTTTGTCTAGAAGTAAGGGTAGAGATGATTGCATAACTAATCTTGATTATAATAAAAACAATCTAAGAGATGTTTGGCAGCTTGCGGAGGAGAAAGGAAGCGCTTGGCAATTAGCGAAAGAAAACCCGAACGGAAGTAAAGGGGAAACTGAAGGAAACCCTCATCTTCGAGCAAAAGAGAGAAGTTTGTGTGTAAGAGATAAAGTTTTAGTACTAGTCTCGAGAGAAAGTCTATTTTTACCTTATAAGTACGAAGGTCTTTATTCATTGTTACAGGAGAGGGGAAATATACATTATAGAATTAATGTGGGTAAGAGTAGAGCAAAGGCAATGAATGTAAATTTGCTTCAGAATTATAAACAACGCCCCGTGCCGTGGCCTCCGCCCTTGTAACAGTGTTACTGAGTGAGATTAGTTTTGAGAAAAGCACAAGAGGTGTTTTAGTATTTATAAGTTTTAAATCAGAGTTCAGAAAACGGAAAAAGTAAGAGAGAAGGATAATGTTATAGTTAGTAGCCTCTCGGGAGATTTCTCAGAATGAGTAGCCTAATAGCCGTTTTCTGTTATCGCACGAGTGGGTGTGTGAGTGGGGAAGTGTGCGTGTTTGACTGGATTAAAGCTTTATGCAGAATTGTTTCCCCGCTGTTTAATTTTCGCTTCTTTAGAAAAAAAAATAAAATCAATTGATTTCATTTTTTTTCTCTTTTGGGGGGGCGTGTGATGGTAATTGCTTCATAGCAAAGAAAGTTAAAGGAAAGGAGAACGCATTTTCGAGAAGTTCGGCAGCAAGGAGGCATTAGCACAATATGTTGGAGGTGCCTGTATCATGATGGTTCTAGAATCGGCAGGAGAATTGTGGATCTCGTCGGAACGTGAGAAACGCCGCGATTTCTGATGCAATACCTCGTCTAGATTCATCTAGGAAGTTCTAGAAATCCCTGGAGTCGGTGACGTTCGCCGTAGGCTCCGCCTCCAGAGTGCCGTATAAATACGACGAACGAACTTTGGAGAGGAGTGATCGTAGAAGAGAGAGAGAGATTGTAAAAGAGAGAGATCACCAGTTAGTAAGAGCCACCGATCAGATTATCAGTGAGAGATCAGCAGCAGTGATCATCAGAGAGAAACTAGAGAAAAAGGAACCGACGAAGTATCAATCAGAAGAAGAGTTGTTCGAGAGTTGGTTGGCTATTGGTCTAGTCGTCTTCAGGTGTGACCTACCGTGTTATCTCGACGTCGAGCAGACTTCAGAGAAGAAAAGGTCCTGTTACAGGTGTTGGGGAATTCCTGCTTTACAAGAAGATTAGTTTCTGCAATACGGAGTCACGAGGACATCCGCAATCGCCGATCTATATTTATGAAGCCAGCGCGTCGAACCGCCAAATTGAGTAGCAAGTATTTTAATTGCCTCGCTGTTCCCCCAGTTCATGCAGTGTAAGATTCTATCTGTTTATGTAAATAGGAGATACCATTCTGCATTTACCTTTGTTAGTAAGCTTGTAAATAAACCTTTGTTGTGTTAGTGTTTCTTTCTATATTCATATCCCCAGTTTCAACTGTTTGTGTTGATAAATTTTTTTTTTTTATTATTTCATATCGAACCTGAAGCGGACCTCCCTCAGAGGCCATAACATTGTCTCTGAGAGATCTCAGGGTCCGTAACACCTAGACAACAGTTCGTTCCAGTGGATATGCCGGAGGGTTCCATGTCTCCAAGTAGATCTTTTCGCCTCTCAAGCGAACCGCAAGCTTCCATGCTATGTGGCTCCCAACCTGGACCCTCTGGCATATCCCACAGACGCTCTGTCCATAGAATGGAATCAATGGAAGAAGATTTACATCTTTCCTCCAGTGAATCTCCTTCTGAAAGTTCTGAACAAACTCAGGACTCTCAAGGGACAAATGGCCCTAGTAGCCCCGGACTGGCCGAAGAGCAACTGGTCTCCTCTACTTCTGGAATTGGGTCTTCGCCCTCAACGGATCCCCAATCCCAGACTCTCTCAGTCAGTACAAATGAGGACTGTGTTCGCTTCCTCAGGAATTCTCAAAACCCTAACTTTATGGACTTCATGAAGTTTGCGGCTAAAAAAGATGCAGATATAGATCCTCAGAACATCCTTTTCTTGGAATCAGATAAAAGGGATTCGACTCTGAGACAATATGACGCTGCAGTTAAGAAGTTGGCATCTTTCCTGAGGGAATCAAACATCACAACCATGACTGTCAATTCAGCTATATCCTTTTTTAGGTCCTTGTTTGAAAAAGGGTTAGCAGCTAGCACTATTACTACCAACAAGTCAGCCTTGAAGAAAATCTTCCAGCTGGGTTTTAATATAGACTTAACAGATTCTTATTTTACATCTATCCCCAAGGCTTGTGCTAGACTTAGACCTTCCGTAAGGCCTACTTCGGTGTCATGGTTCCTAAATGACGTCCTCAAACTGGCTTCAGATATGGACAACTCTACATGTACTTTCATGATGCTTTTAAGAAAGACGCTATTCTTGCTAAGTCTGGCTTCAGGAGCTAGGATTTCAGAACTGTCGGCTCTGTCCAGAGATGCGTGGCATATAGAATTCCTCCCCTCAGGAGAAGTTCTACTCTCCCCGGATCGCAGCTTTTTAGCTAAAAATGAGGATCCTCTATTAAGGTGGGAACCTTGGAAAGTCATCCCTCTCCCACAAGACCCTTCTCTTTGTCCAGTGATGACCTTATGAGCCTTTGTGTCTAGGACATCCTCTTCTTCTTCGGGTCACCTCTTTACGAGAGAGAAAGGTGGTACTTTATCGATTAAAGGAATAGGACAACAGATCCTCTATTTTATTAAACAAGCAAACCCTGATTCATTCCCTAAAGCTCATGATGTCAGGGCAGTAGCCACCTCCATTAACTATTTCCAACATATGAACTTTGATGACTTGAAAAAGTATACTGGATGGAAATCACCGACAGTTTTTAAGCGTCACTATTTAAAGTCCTTGCAATCTTTAAAATTTTCGGCAGTGGTAGCGGGAAACATAGTTTCCCCTGACATTGCACAGTAGTTGTAATTGAAGATCCAGATCTCCTTTCTACCTGCCTCAATTGACATTTCATCTAACCTGCCGTTACGCTCTACACCTCGCCTTTTAGCCTTAGCTGCTCATGATTATGACTTAGTGGTGTGTCCCTTATTTTTTTGCTAGGGACACCCACATTGATTTGTATCTTATGAAATCTCTGAGTGTGTTCCCTTATTTTAATGCTAGGGTTTCACACTCCTGCCTTGTATATATTGCTTGAAGATTTGTATTGTTATGAATTACTAATTCCTAAATATTAAGTCAAATTTTGTTTATGTAATTTCATAACTTATACCTAGAGAATAAGTTGAAATATGTTTAGATTTAAGTTTTGTACATATTTCTGATAAGTCCTATTTGATTTTCTTGTTTTGTATATACCTTATTCTCTAAGATATATTATTGTAGGTTACTTTTAGTTTTATTGAGACCCTTTTATTTATTTCAATCTTGTGCTATTTCTCTGGTACTATTTCACGCAGCGACACGAACTGAGCCCAGAAAAAGGATTTTGATGAAGGAAAAATCTATATCTGGGCGATGGTTCTTGTCGCCCAGTGAAATCCCACCCTGCCCCTGCCCTGTCGCCCAAGATTGCTTGCTAACTTCAGGATGGCCACCAGAGGCGCGGCAGTCGGCGTGGCGTGGGGTGTAGTGGTAGTAGTTCCCGTCTCAACCTATGGGTCAGCTCTCTCAGTTGGGGATTTTGGGGTGGGAGAATTCTAAATGGCAAGAAGTTCGTGGTAGTGGTCTCACTCGCCCCAGTTACCATACCGACACCCTTCTTTTATTTTATTTTGTGAGCGAGTCAGTTATACTGACATCTTTTTGTTTAATTTTCTCTGGTATTGTTAGCTCATTTACCTTAGAAATAATGAACTAAAGGATTATTTCACTGGGCGACACAAACCCATCGCCCAGAAATAGATTTTTCCTTCGTCAAAATCCTTTTTAGTCCCATTCCGTCAATTTTTTTTTAGTCCCATTCCGTCGATTTTCTTTCTTTTTTAAGTCCCATTCCGTCAAAAGGTGAAGCCTTTCTGGTAATTTCCTAAAGATACGTTACTCTTCTGGAAGCAACTGCTACAGCAGCTCTTGCGTTAAATTTCCCTGATGATATGAACAGCCACAATTAAGTGTTCAGTCACATAAATAGCCTTACTGGGATCATCACTGTCTTTCATACTTTTGCTTCAAGTATACTAGACTGATTTGAAAACTTAGCTGTTTAATTACTACTCTTAAAACTATGCCTAACAAAACATTTAAATGAGCATCCATACTTTATTTTTCTTTGTTT
>NC_087209.1:12873710-12891210 GCF_015104395.2 Macrobrachium nipponense | reverse complement strand
CAAAGAGAAATTGCCCTCCCTGATGCAATCCGGTGTCTTGTATTTATTTAATTGCTGCCGATGTAATAGGAAGTACGCGCCAGTTGCTCAAAGTGAGACGTGATGCTCATAGAGGTGTAAGTTACCGAACGGGCAGAAATTATCCACCCCTGAACAATCAAATATCAGGAATCACGCCAGAATTTGTAAGGCAGACATAAATTCTAATAACATTAAGGTCATTATGACGTCACCAAATGAACACCACCTCCTCGCTCTTGAAAGTTTGGCAGTTAAGAAACTATTAACTTCACTTAACAACCATACCACCCCAGTACCTTTGTATATAAAGCATAAAGCCACGTCACTTTGTTCTTCGCCTCTTCTTGACTTTTTTCCACCGTCCTGACACCGGTAGACGGGACTCCGCCTAGCAGAAAGAGGTATTTTTCTAATTTTTTATAATATATTTTCAATATGTTTTTTATTCGTAATTTCATTTAGAAATATTTCAATTGAATGGACAAACAAAGCCGGCACAACAGTTTTCTTTTACAGGGAACTGAAACTAAAAATGCTTGTAACAAACGGTACTAAGTCGAGCATAATATTGCTCTTTCATTCATGTTTTCAAGTTTGTATTCTTAAACTTTTAACATAATAGTCCAAATGTGAAAAGCCTTCAGACTACAGTACATAAAAATGCCAAGTGGTTCCGTCTTCAATTTTCCATCTTCAGCTATAAGTTGCATTCTGGCCTCGCCTCCAACCCTGCCAAAAATCTGGCCCTCTACTCTTCTCTACCTGTCCTCCTCTATTTCTGCCAAGTACGGAATTTTTGTTTGCTATTTGAGTGTTGGACGGAAATTGGTCTTGTGAATTTTGTTAGCTCTTTCTTGTATTCTACTGCAAAATCTAAACATTTGTGATCCCTCCTCTCTCTCTCTCTCTCTCTCTCTACCGGTTCTCCTCTGAAAATAGATATAATCCGCTAAAGCCTCCGTTTTTAGTTCTTCGGAAAATATAACATGATCAAAATTAAATGGAGTTATAAAGGAGAACAGAATCAGTTACGTGAAAAAAATGACATTTCTGGGCCTAACCTGTGTCGCCCCGTGAAACATTCCTATAGCATTCATTTCTAAGGTATATGAAGCGTTTATGAAGCCCTCTAGAGTTACAGTGGTGAATTCTGATCGACTTTTCTCAACCATATTGTTAAAATTCTTAAAATGATGCGAGAGATTAGAAATTTAAAGCTAGTATGACTTACAGAACCTGTGCTAAATCATGCCCCAGATGCTAGTGATCGCTTAGTTTTCAGAAGGCATTATTGCAGTCATGTAGTACTTACCTGATGAATTAGTTATCGGAGCTTTTCATTTATAACCAAAACGGTGAATAAAGGGATTTTGACAAAGGAAAAATCTATTTCTGGGCAGTGACCTGTGTAGCCCAGTGAAACATTCCTATAGCATTCATTTCTAAGGTATAATTATTGCTAAATATACAAGAGAAAAGCTACATTGGATTATACCAGAATAAATCCGGTTCGCTCACCCCTTTAATAGGGTGTCGGTATAAAATCTGGGGCGAGTGAAACACTACCACAGGTCTTCTGCCATTTATTCTCTTCCTTTGTCAATTTCCCCATTCCAAAGAGGAGCCGTACCAACACCTTCTCCCTAGCCGCTACTGCTACTTCTAGCGCCTCGATCTTCATTCCTTCATAGCATTCGTGTGTTCCACACGCGTTTTCATTTTGGAATTTTCTTTTGTGATTTTCGTGATTTATCACTATGTCTGATCGTCAGGATTCCTCTGGATCAAAGTTAAGTACTGCATGAGTCTATAAATTAGCTTTTTATAGAGTTTTGACCGATTTTATTTAAGTTAGGCTTGTTTATATTCTGGGAACCTGCATGCGCCGTTCCCGAGTCAGCCTTCTACGTTATTTTCGGTATTCGTATTGACGACTTTCAATTAGTCTCCCATACTAATTGTAGTCCCACATTTTAATTGCAGTGCTTATATCAATTTTGTTTTAGATCCTGACGTGTTATTATAAAAAATTTGTTCTTGTCGTTTGAGAAGTATTAACGATCTACCCTTTTGTGTATTTTCACTATAAAGGTTTTCTGGACACGAAACCAAGGGTTTTTTGGTTGCGTTATTGAATTAACTTATAAGATCTATATATCCCCTAGCCTGCCTTCCCAATCGAGATTAAAAATTATGTTTTCGGAATGGTAGGCTAGCTGGTCAGAGCCCTCTGGCCGACCTGACCAGATCAATGTGATTTGTCGAAGGTTAAGCTAGCCGCTCCTTTTATTTTATTAGATAATTCAATTCTCACACACTAGATTCTAGTTTGTTATTTTTATCGTTTACATGTTATGATTGGTGTTATAGAGCAGTAGGCCGGTGGCCATCTGTCCTGTGACCAGGTTGAGCCACTCCTGACCGGGAGGTGATACACCTGGTAGGTGTTATACAATCTGATTACGAGTGTTCCACTCCTCGAGGTGACTCCCTCTCCATCCCCCCCGTTGGGGTGCTACTCGCTATGCTACTCCAAGTAATCATATGATTGACTCATATTTTCAGATAGCCATAAATTGAACTAAATTATTGTCCCGCTTAACGAGTAATTCTCTTCCAGAACTCGCAGGCAGAAAGGGATGCAGCTCTCGCGACCCTCAAGATTTGGGTAGGCGGATTTGGCAGGAATGCCATAAGGCAAAAGACCCTACAATGCTGTCTGGAGGAGTTCTTTTTGTGTTCTCTCATATCCACCCGAATGCTAAGATGTCGGCAGCGGTTTCAATGGATCTGGCAGCTCCAATCATCGCCAGGATTCGTGATGAGACACAAGCCATACTGGCAGAAGATTTAGAAGGCTTGGGAGGAGATGTGGTTGAGGAGGTTGCTGCGATCAATTTATACCTCGAACCGATGATGACCGACACCCAGGAGGAAGGTAGGGGAGTAAGTGAGGCAGTAGATCCACGGGCTAAAGTACTATCCTTTAGTCCGTCTCATTTTTCTTCTTCTTTTCAGGGAGTTATTAAGAAAACTGTGACTTCAGGAAACGAGTCAATGTCGGTAACTCCAAAGGTAAAATCTAGGTCGATCACCCATAGATCAATTACCAAACCCCTTCCTAAGCCTTCCAAACCGAAGTCCCTTAGGGAGACTCGTGCCAGTCCGTCATCAGCCTCCAAACTGACGGCGGACTTAGGTAATGTCTCGACACCTAGGCAGAGTACAAGAACCAGGTTGCAAAAACCGAAACAACAGGATTCGAGTTTAGACCCGGCTGCTATTTCTAGCGTAATCATGCGAGAAATGACTAATCTTTTCCAGGCTAAGTTTATGGAAATCTCGACCCAGTTGGCCTCGAATAGAGAAGCGTCAGGCCAATCTATTCAATCGCTGGCCCAAAGATTGGAGACACAAGAGTCTCTTATGCAGGCAGTCCTTCAATCCGGCCACACGCAACAATCCTTGCCTGTCCCGGATGCCTCTAAGTTACCGCCTTTCAAGGCAAATAACCCTTGGAGACTAGCTGCACACGCTCCATTTTCGGAGGGCAAATTGTCTATTGAAGGATACGGAACTCGGCCGGTAGAGGATTTTGAATTCTACCCGCCGGGTCTCCAATTTCCTTTTTCAGGTTATGCACACCTGACGGAGGAAGCTCTAGTAAGAGAAGACAAGATACCTAAGGAGACAGTAATTTTTCCTAGAGACCAGGCCCAATCAGCTTGGGTCCGTACTCTATCTGAATGGGAGTGTACAAACAACTAAAATTACTCATCACAAGAGTCCCTTCACCATGTTCGTGGTCCCGGAGGATATCCCGGTTCCATGTGCAACCACGATCTTGGAACTAACTCTTCAGGCAGCAGCGGAAGACAAACCCATGCCTCAAATCAGGGAGACAGATTTACCATCCGTGCTCCCCCCGGGAGGTACAGAAAACTGGCTGGATGCTCCGGCAACCTTCTCAGTGGGAAAGTTAAGCCAGGACTGTGCGACAGATCTCTTTAGCGAACGTTTGCCCAGGCTCCCAGAAGCACTCATTAGGACTGAATAGGAGGCCAGAAGTCGTCTGTGTAGAACTATAAACTCGGTCACTATGGCAGAGATGACAACCATGGTATACGCTGAAGAACCCCTGTTTAAGATCTTAATAAAGTCATTATTACACACATTGCAGTGCGATGTGTATGACTTCGCAGTAGCGAGAAGGAACTGCCGAAAGCACGTTCTAGCTGATGCTTCGATCTGCCATGAGCCTAATAGATTATCAAGGCTTCAATCTGGGGATCTATCCTTTTTCCGGAGGGCTTGGTTAATGAGGTACTCAGCGAAGCAGCCAGAGTTAATCAGAGTTTGAGAGTCCGCTGGGGACTATTTCCCAAAAGAAAGTTTGATTCATCATCAAACCCTCTAAGGGGAAAGAAAAAGGCAAGAAGGTTCCAACCTTTCCAACACAGCCAACAGCAACCTATGGTTCAGGCGGTTCCAGTAAAACAGGTAAACCAGCCATCCACTTCAAAAATTCAACCTCAACATCAACAGCCTCAAAGCTCGAGTAGCTTCACATCTTCCCAAGCCTTTAATGCTTCCTTTGAAAATCAGGGGGTGTTTCATGGCTATAACAAGTTTGCTAGAGGAAGCCGAGCCAGGGGAGCTTTTCGCAGAGCCAGCGGATGAGCATCCGGCAGAGGAATAGGCTTCAGAAGAAACAAGGGTAGTCGACCCTCAGCACAGTGAGATACCTCAGGTAGGAGGGAGGTTGTACCTGTACAAGAACCGCTGGAAATTCAGCAATTGGGCACACAGCATAATTGCAAAAGGACTCGGATGGAGTTGGAAGAAAGGGCCTCCTCCATCAATACAATTTTATCAACACCCGACAACGGATCTGTTGGAATATGCTCAAGACCTTCTTCAAAAGAAGGCAATAACAAAAACCAAATATTTAATATTTCAAGGACGCTTGTTCAGCGTTCCAAAGAAAGACTCAAACAAGCGAAGAATAATATTAGACTTGTCTCATCTGAACTCATTCATTCAATGCGACAAGTTCCATATGCTAACCGTTTCACAGGTACGTACCTTACTTCCCCTTGGGGCCGTCACCTCTATAGATCTTACAGATGCCTACTATCATGTTCCAGTAGCAAGGCACTTTCGTCCCTTCCTAGGCTTCAGGCTAGGCAACCAGGCTTACACATTCAAAGTAATGCCATTCGGGCTCAACATAGCACCCAGAATATTTACAAAATTAGCAGAAACGGTAGTACAGGAACTAAGAAAGCAGGGGATAATGCTAGCGGCATATCTAGACAACTGGCTTATCTGGGCCAAGAACGACAAGGATTGTCACAAAGCAACTCAAAAAGTAGTGGAGTTACTGGAATACCTAGGGTTCCAGATAAACTACAAGAAATCCCGTCTAATTCCTGCTTCACGGTTCCAGTGGTTGGGGATACAATGGGATCTCAACTCCCACAAACTATCAATCCCATCGGTGAAATGGAAACAAATAGCAAGCACTACGAAACGCTTCCTCAAAAACAAACAAACATCCAGGAGGAATCTAGAAAGAGTTCTAGGCTCGCTCCAGTTCGCTTCAGTAACAGACGTTCTACTAAAAGCCAAACTCAAGGACATAAATCGAGTTTGGCGAACCAGAGCGAATATGAAATTACGGGACACAACTTCCAGTATTCCAGCAATATTACGGAAAAGACTCCGTCCATGGACAGAAGTCAGAAGCTTAGGAAAATCAATTCCTTTACAATTCCCGCCACCAAGCTTAGTAATCCATACAGATGCATCACTAAGCGGGTGGGGAGGTTACTCCCAGTACAAAAAAGTTCAAGGAACCTGGTCAGTTACACTCCACCAGTTGCATATTAATATTTTGGAAGCCATGGCAGTATTTCTAACCCTGAGAAAACTCTCTCCGACAAAGAAAATCCACATCAGGTTAGTTTTGGACAGTGCAGTAATAGTCCACTGCATAAACAGAGGGGGCTCCAAATCAAGCCACATAAACCATGTAATGATAGCAATCTTTTCATTAGCAGCAAAGAACCAATGGCACCTGTCAGCAACTCACCTAGCGGGAGTAAGGAATGTAGTGGCAGATGCACTGTCAAGGACAACTCCGCTAGAATCGGAATGGTCTTTGGACAACAAATCATTCAAATGGATCAGTCATCAATGCCCGGGTCTCCAAGTAGACTTGTTTGCCACAGAATCCAACCACAAGTTAATACACTATGTGGCTCCCAATCTGGATCCTCTAGCCCAGGCAATGGACACCATGTCCATAGACTGGAACAAATGGGAAAACATTTACCTATTTCCTCCAATAAACTTACTCATGAAGGTACTGGACAAGCTCAGATCCTTCAAGGGACTAGTTGCTCTAGTAGCTCCCAACTGGCCCAATAGCAAATGGTATCCGTTACTCAAAGAACTAGGACTCCGTCCCAAACAGATCCCCAATCCAAAGCTAACACAACTAGTACAAACGAGGATTGTGTACGCTTCCTCGTGGATTCAGAATGCCCTAACTTTATGGACTTCATGAAGTTTGCGGCTCAAAAAGATGCCAACATGGACCCGGTTAACACCAGGTTCCTAGAATCAGATAAAAGGGAATCCACCCTTAGACAATATGATTCTGCGGTAAAGAAACTAGCCTCCTTTTTAAAGGAAACAAAGATAAAAGCTATGAATACAAATCATGCTGTTACTTTCTTCAGGACTTTATTTGAGAAAGGTCTAGCAGCTAGTACTATTACCACCAAACCAAATCTGCGTTAAAAAAGAATTTTCCAGTTTGGGTTTAATATTAATTTGACAGAATCATAATTTTCATCAATTCCAAGAGCTTGTGCTAGATTAAGACCAGCAGACAGACCCCATTCAGTCTCCTGGTTTCTGAATGATGTTCTTAAATTAGCATCAGACACCAATAATGAGTCGTGTACTTATACAACCCTTCTAAGAAAAACATTGCTTCTTGTCAGCCTGGCTTCAGGAGCCAGAATATCTGAATTATCGGCTCTATCTAGAGAGCCAAATCATATTGACTTCCTCCCATCTGGAGAGGTTCTATTACTACCAGATAGAAGGTTCTTGGCCAAAAATGAAGATCCTCAGAGTAGATGGTCTTCGTGGAAGATTGTTCCGCTACCACAAGACCCATCCCTTTGTCCGGTCAAGACATTGAGATCTTTCCTAGACAGAACTTCCAATAAAACCTCAGGTCCTTTATTTTTTTACCAGAGAAAATGGTGGAACAATCTCACTAAAGGCAATTAGACAGCAAATCCTTTACTTTATTAAACAGGCCAACCCGGAATCAGTACCCCACGTACATGATGTCCGAGCAGTAGCTACTTCAATTAACTATTTCCACCATATGAATTTTGATGATTTGAGGAAGTACACAGGTTGGAAGTTACCAAAAGTATTTAAATGTCACTACTTGAAATCCTTAGAGGCCCTTAAATTTTCAGCAGTGGCAGCAGGGAATGTAGTTACCCCTGATACAACCTAGTCATATTTAATATCCAGTATCAATATACCTACCCTTTTTTCTTATGCTTTCTCTCCTACCTGCCTCGCTTATAACCCTAGTCTTCACCTCGGTTTCCTAGTTTGATCTGTTATATTGCACCACTTTGTATGTTTATTTTTGTCACATAAGACAAAACAAGTTATATTGTTTAATATCTTTTTATGGAGTAGTAATCACTCTGTCCTTATGTTATTTAATCTTAGTATTTGTATATACTTCAGAATTGAGGACTTAGATTTAAGTTATCTGTAGATTATCCTTACACCTTATATTTATATATAACTATTAAAAAAGGTTGAATCACTTTTATTAGTCTAATTTCACCCTTCCAGTAACACTGTAATCACTCTTACCAAGCTTGTGCTTTCTATTCTCTGTTATTGTTTCACGGGGCGACACAGGTTAGGCCCAGAAAAGGGATTTTGACAAAGGAAAAATCTATTTCTGGGCAGTGACTTGTGTCGCCCAGTGAACCCAACCCTAAAATCCTCACCCGGGGAACCCAAGCTTGGGTGCTATATTCAGGAATGAAGATCGAGGCGCTAGTAGTAGCAGTAGCGGCTAGGGGGAAGGTGTTGGTACGGCTCCTCTTTGGAATAGGGAAATTGACAAAGGAAGAGAATAAATGGCAGAAGACCTGTGGTAGTGTTTCACTCGCCCCAGATTTTATACCGACACCCTATTAAAGGGGTGAGCGAACCGGATTTATTCTGGTATAATCCAATGTAGCTTTTCTCTTGTATATTTAGCAATAATTATACCTTAGAAATGAATGCTATAGGAATGTTTCACTGGGCGACACAGGTCACTGCCCAGAAATAGATTTTTCCTTTGTCAAAATCCCTTTATTCACCGTTATAACTAATTCATCAGGTAAGTACTACATGACTGCAATAATGCCTTCTGAAAACTAAGCGATCACTAGCATCTGGGGAATAAAAGTACCTTACTAAGATAAGATAAATTTTCCTTTACGGAAAAAGAAAGAATAAAAGGGGCATGATTTAGCACAGGTTCTGTAAGTCATACTAGCTTTAAATTTCTAATCTCTCGCATCATTTTAAGAATTTTAACAATATGGTTGAGAAAAGTCGATCAGAATTCACCACTGTAACTCTAGAGGGCTTCATAAACGGATTTCATCAAAATAATTTCTCTTTGACCTGACACTGACAGATAGAGGGCTTCAGAAACAAATTTATTTTCTTTGACGTGACACATACTGACCTAGCATTCAAGCGGATCTACCACTAATAACTGCGACCACTTCTCCAGTACTCAAGTATCGTTTTCGGAGCCAGAAATTAAAAAAAAAATAAATAATTCAGCAGAAGTCAGATAATCTGAATTAACAAAATGGTAGCTGGGGGAGCTTCAACAATCGCTCTTTCTATGTTGTGCTTCACTGATGAGCAGCTGCGCCACTATCAGTGGCTGCTGTGTTGTCTCAGATACCTAATGTAGAAAATACTGACTTTTCATAATAATGATAACAGTGGCGTATCATATCTAATTATTGTACTAATCACAGTTTATCAACATACCAGGTTTTAAAATTATCCAATAATACCGACTTGATTGTGTTTTCGGATACCAAACTATGATATTCTGTACATATTATTATTTTTCCTAATCCTTGTACAAAATACACTATAAATTGATTTGGCATTTTTTGCCAAAGAAAATCACATCTTCAAACATGGATTCGAATCCGAATTAAAACTAAAGATGAAACTATTCCTTAAGAAAAACTTATTTTTCCTAATCTTTCTGCAAAATTCACTATATATTGTTTTGGCACTTTTCGCCCAAGTAAATCACATCTTCAAACATGGATTCGAATCAGAATTAAAACTAAAGATGAAAATATTCCCTTAACAAAACTAGAAAATAAAGCACGTTATCACGCTCGAAAAAGGCTACGAATCCTACATCGACTCCGAAAAAAATAACCAAACATCTCTAAGGCGTCAGGGCGAGGAAGGGCGGAAGGCCATTATAAAAACAGCAACCTAGCTTGATCATTATTGTTCAAGGACAATATGTTAAAAGCTTTCTTAATATCATACGTTGATAACAACTTATCAAACCTCAAGTGTAAGAAGGCTGAAGACAGCTTCTGGTTAAGGTTAGGTCCTGGATTTATACACTGATTGTGAGAGAAACCACACTTAACTTTGACAGTTTCTTTGTGGTTCTTTCTCAGGCCTAAAAACAGCCATGTGTAGGAGAAATGAATAATTTGGATGCTCTGCCTTAAATTAATCTAAATCAGAAATCTTCTCAATTATTCCATCTTTTAACTGATCCCTAATTACCTAGGTGATCAACTAACTGCAAATGCCCATCCTTTTTCCGTAATTTCTTAAGATTTGCCTTTAGTATCAACCTTGAGAGATTTTCGTTAGTTAATAACAAATGTGCAAATTTGTTATTCCACAAGAGGGGAACTACAAATCTTCCATCCTTTTCTCTTGAAAAATTACTCAACGCAAAATTCACCCACTTCTGATTAGTCTGTGACATAATACTTTCAGCACTATTGGCGTCCAGATTCAAAAAGCGGCGGCATTCGTGTTCAAGCACTTCATCAGTAGCCTTGAGCAATTTAGATTCTACAATCTGACCTTTGTCATCTAACACTGGTATGTTACTGCCTATCTCAAGTTCCTTATAATGTAGGTCACACACTTCATCATCCAAAAGAGGGTCAATTAGTATTTTACATAAGAAAGAACAGATAGTAATTTGGGAGCAAGAGGAAAAATCTGTCCTGCCTGAACCAAGTGAATTAATTACATCTAACCTCTCATTACAAATATTAGGCCGACCCAAAAATTGAATATTTTTGCTCAAATTTTCAAGGGTTCCCATTAGCAAAATACCATGTTGTGATTCAGTGTATACTGAAGGGGGGGTTACAACCAAAGGCTACATCTTTACCCATTAAAGCGTAATGTGCATCAGATCCCAATAAAACCTGAACATCATCATTACTGGCGCTGTCTTTGCAAAGTTTCTTATCTGCCAATATGAATCCCTTGTTCTCAAAAGATTCCACTATCTTGCCTAACCCTGGAAGATTTAACTAATATAATGCTAGGAACCACAAGTGCAGGAACATTTGAAATACAATCACCAAACTTCATACGAAGTTGAACAAGTCTGCTTATATATTCTTTAGAACCATTAAACCCATTAACAGTTAATTTTACACTAGGTTCAAGAACAGGCAAACTACGCTTATTAAGCAAGCTCTCTGTAACAAAGGAACTCTGAGAACAGCTATCCTTAAGACCTCTAAAAATACCATCCACTCCAGGGACTGTAAATGAAAAGGAAGGGAGTACTGTCTTATTGACAATACTGGGAAGAACTGCAATATTACTATTCACTTCCTTAATGGAAGCTTCCCTCTTAACATCAGCTTTACCCAAATGTATTGGAGTACCTTCTTTATGCTTTCCTTCAGGGGGCAAAAGCGTAACTTCAGAAGACTTTGGGCACAGACAGTGAAAATGAAGCCCCGAACATTTCACGCACTTTTGACGAAATTCAAATCTACATTGCCTACTCACATGGTTTAGATTCCCACATCGAAAACATCCTTTTAGTATTTTCAAACGCTGAAGCTTTGCTTCTGGAGTGTCATAACGTTTGCATTTAAATATAGAATGATTATTTTCACCTTCTACACAAAGTTAAGGAACTTCACTTTTCAAGCAATTTTCATACCTCGCACAGGCAATAAAGAAATTGTCCATTATCTCCTGAACAGAAGGATAAGTCTTTGTAGTAATCTGAACCAATTCCCTCTTAAACTTGTCATTAAGTCCATTCCACATGAAATATTGAATAAAATCATCAGGAGTCATTTTAAGAGTCTTCACAGATTCAACAACTGTTCTTAAAATGGAAATACACTTAAAAGGGTCACCAGATTCCCCCAATCTTAAACTCGTCAATGCCTTTATAGTGGAAGTTTTACGAACTACTTCCGAGGCAAAGGCTAACTTACGCAAGTCTTTGGCGTCCTTGTACGTCTGTTTGTCAGCTTCCAAAGAATTCAATAAAACTTTAGCTCTTCCTTCTACCTGCTGTCTCAAGAGAAGTAACAAATCCCTGTCTGGGTAACTAAACGATTGGGTAGTCCTTCCAAACTCTGATATAAACCTAATGAAATCCTCCCCATCCGTACTACTGAAATTCGGTAATGGAGCTGTGGGCTGTTTAAGAAGACTTTTAGCAACCTCAACAGTTCCAGGTGCAGAAACCACCTCTAGGTGAGGAATACAATATTCTGTCTTATCAAAATATTCAATACAGGTTGCAATCTCCGACTCCCTAGCATCCTCACTGAACTCCCCATCCGAAATTGTAAGGGAAAAAATCTCACCATTCAGATCAATAAGTAGCTTTTTATGACTTAGCAGTACACTTCTTTCAGAAATCTTTTGCCCAGCACCTTGAGCCGAAAAAGACTATACGATTAAAAATATCCGTAACCTTCTTCCTGATTACCTTGCGTTTTGAAATTAACATTTTAAGATCAGACATCGTCAAGGAATAATTATAAAAAATAACAAATTCTTTGTCTTTTCAATGTGATAGCAACCAAACACTTACCGTCACCATCCAAATCAAAGGGCTTAATAGACAATGATAACTTCCAAATGGACAAAAAAGTTGAATAAGTCAGCAAATATATAAAATAGTCAACCTAGACACCGTGAATAATGCTTCAACGAAGGAAAACTCTCAATTCTAAAATAAACCGTACCGATAAAAATGGAAAATAACAGCGGATCATGTCTCTCCCCCTCCCCCCATTCCGACTTTACCGAGCACTAAGTGAGCTAACAACCAACC
Source organism: Macrobrachium nipponense (assembly GCF_015104395.2). NCBI lineage: Eukaryota > Metazoa > Arthropoda > Malacostraca > Decapoda > Palaemonidae > Macrobrachium > Macrobrachium nipponense. The sequence goes on along the minus strand of NC_087209.1, from coordinate 12,878,753 downwards.
TCCACATACACCACCTGACGTGCCCCACGTTGGCCGCCATATACAGTAAACGAATTCGATAACACAATATAAATTTTAAGGTGGTGAAACATAGAGGTAAAAATATAATACGAAACTCAATTCAGTATTTTAATAAAATAGTATTAATACGAACATCCATATTAAATTAACCAGCTCCTCTTTAGTTTCAATGACCTTTCTGTTATCGGCTATCGACTCTGCATCATAACCTGCAAGTTCAGACAGTTACATTATTAACAGGAATTAACACTGAATAACTTAAAACATTAATACTTTAAAGGCACCACTTTAATATGAAAACTATATCGCCCAATCTACAGGCAATACACAAGAAATCTTTATTACCAATCGAGGATAAATTGGTCAGGTTACAAATTGCGGTCGTTACTGCACCCAGGTAAGCCTACCACACCTACAGTAAACAAGGAGGAAGGGGACCTAATTACAGGTAGACCAACAATGTCAAATATTCTCAAATAACAATATCAATATATAATATCAGTAACAAAATAATAACCCACCAGCGGAAAACGACACCTTCCGTATAACGGGCTAAGCCTGACCGATACATTCCAACTATAACTCTAGCACTCGCCGAACTGCGCGAGAAAAAAAAGGAAGGTAACGAAACTATTACGATGCATAATGCATGGAAAGTTTTATGTAACTTGTCCTTACAGAGTTATTTTATTGTTATTTTTAGGTCATGTCAGGACTTCTGAAACCTCAACTAAAAGACACTAATGGCCTTACCTTAGCTAAAGGGCGAAGCATGTATGGCTTAAGTGAAGGGTTTTCTATCGATCATGCACTCATTGGAAGATGCAAAGTCCAGAGATGGGGAGAGAGAGAGAGAGTGACCCTGTATTTAGTGAAGAGCCATATTCGAAATCAAAGCGCAAACGTCGACAGGATCCATCTGTAATAAATCTGTCTTCCACTCGGCAAGTCTGCTAAGCGCTCTTCATCGCAGCTCAGCACTCACGGTGTCCAAACAGGTTGTATGAGTGAATATACCTGAAGCTACAGTCCCAGCCGAAGTAGCAGAATTCACTGACGACCATTTCTCCGCCGTCTCACACGTTAGCTCGGAAACCAAGACAAAGATTAGTTCCCGAGAATATAGCTTGTTTTGGTCCTTAAGACCACCCAACAACAGATAAGGCCATTATGCAAACTAGCTTAAAATTACTTTACAAAAGCCTGTAAAGACATTTTATCTAAAACAGTCATGCACACAGAACATGCAGCAGCGAAAGTTAACCCACTCAAGTCAACACACAAAACTGCGTGAGAAATATTACAGAAAAAACTGCGTTAGAAAATATTACAGACAAAACAATTTTATACAGAAAAAAAAATTACATTTATTTTTGTACACATTCCGTCGATTTTCTTTCTTTTTAAAGTCCCATTCCGTCGCTTTTCTTTCTTTTTAAAGTCCCATTCCGTCGATTTTCTTTATTTTTAAAGTTCCATTCCGTCGATTTTCTTTCTTTTTAAAGTCCCATTCCGTTGATTTTCTTTCTTTTTAAAGCCATTCCGCAGTTTTCTTTTTTTTTTTTCTCGCCCATTCCGTCGATTTTCTTTCTTTTTAGTCCCATTCCATCGATTTTTCTTCTTTTTAAAGTTCCATTCCGTCGCTTTCTTCTTTTAAAGTTCCATTCCGTTCGATTTTCTTTCTTTTTTTTTAAAAGTCCCATTCCGTCGCTTTTCTTTCTTTTAAGTCCCATTCCGTCGTTTCTTTCTTTTTAAAGTCCCATTCCCGTCGCTTTCTTTCTTTTAAAGTCCCCATTCCGTCGTTTTCTTCTTTTTAAAGTCCATTCCGTCAATTTTTCTTTCTTTTTTTAAAGTTCCCATTCCGTCGATTTTCTTTCTTTTAAAGTCCCATCCGCGTCCCATTCCGTTTTCGATTTTCTTTTTCTTTTTTAAAGTCCCATTCCGTCGATTTTCTTTCTTTTTAAAGTTCCATTCCGTCGATTTTCTTTCTTTTTAAAGTTCCATTCCGTCGATTTTCTTTCTTTTTAAAGTTCCATTCCGTCGATTTTCTTTCTTTTTAAAGTCCCATTCCGTCGATCCCTTTCCTAAAGTTTCACCCATTCCGTCGCTTCTTTCTTGTTTTTAAAGTCCCATTCCGTTTCGATCTTTTCTTTCTTTTTAAAGTTCCCATTCCTGTCTTTCTTCCGTATTTTCTTTCTTTTTAAAGTCCCATTCTTGCTTTTCTTTCTCAGTTTCCCATCCCTTGTCGATTTCTTTCTTTTAAAGTCACATTCCGTCGATTTTCTTTCTTTTTAAAGTTCCCATTCGTCGTCCCATTTTCTTTCTTTTTAAAGTCCATTTCTTTCGTCGTCGTTTCTTTTTAAACGTCTTTTTCGTCATTCCGTAGATTTTCTTTCTTTTTAAAGTTCCATTCCGTCGATTTTCTTTCTTTTTAAAGTCCCATTCCGTCGATTTTCTTTCTTTTTAAAGTTCCATTCCTTAAATTTTCTTTCTTTTTAAAGTCCCATTCCGTCGCTTTTCTTTCTTTTTAAAGTCCCATTCCGTCGATTTTCTTTCTTTTTAAAGTCCCGCCCATTCCATCGATTTTCTTTCTTTTTTAAAAGTCCCATTCCGTCGATTTTTCTTTCTTTTTTAAAGTTCCATTTCCGTCGATTTTTTTCTTTATGTTTTTAAAGTTCCATTCCATCGATTTTCTTTCTTTTTAAAGTTCCATTCCGTCGATTTTTCTTTCTTTTTAAAGTTCTTTCCCATTTGTCCGTCGATTTTCGTTTTCTTTTTTAAAGTTTCCCTTTCCAGTCGCTTTTCTTTTCTTTTTAAAGTCCCATTCCATCGATTTTGCTTTCTTTTTTAAAGTCCCATCCTCCGCTTTTCCTTTCTTTTTAAGGGGTCCATTCCGATCCTTTCTTTTCTTTTACAAAAGTCCCATTCCGTCGAATTTTCTTTCTTTTTAAAGGTCCATTTTGTTCCGCTTTTCTTTTTTCTTTTTAAAAGTCCCATTCCGTTCGATTTTCTTTCTTTTTAAAGTCCCATTCCGTCGCTTTTCTTTCTTTTTAAAGTCCCATTCCGTCGATTTTCTTTCTTTTTAAAGTCCCATTCCGTCAATTTTCTTTCTTTTTAAAGTTCCATTCCTTCGATTTTCTTTATGTTTAAAGTTCCATTCCATCGATTTTCTTTCTTTTTAAAGTTCCATTCCGTCGATTCTCTTTCTTTTTAATGTCCCATTCTGTCGATTTTCTTTCTTTTTAAAGTCCCATTTCGTCGATTTTCTTTCTTTTTAAAGTCCCATTTCGTCGATTTTCTTTCTTTTTATAGCCCCATTCCGTCGCTTTTCTTTCTTTTTAAAGTCCCATTCCGTCGATTTGCTTTCTTTTTAAAGTCCCATTCCGTCGATTTTCTTTCTTTTTAAAGTTCCATTCCATTGATTTTCTTTCTTTTTAAAGTTCCATTCCATCGATTTTCTTTCTTTTTAAAGTCCCATTCCGTCGCTTTTCCTTCTTTTTAAAGTCCCATTCGTCGCTTTCTTATTTTTTAAAGTCCCATTCCGTGGCTTTTCTTTCTTTTTAAAGTCCCATTCCGTAGATTTTCTTTCTTTTTAAAGTTCCATTCCATCGATTTTCTTTCTTTTTAAAGTTCCATTCCGTCGATTTTCTTTCTTTTTAAAGTCCCATTCCGTCGCTTTTCTTTCTTTTTAAAGTCCCATTCCGTCGATTTTCTTTCATTTTAAAGTCCCATTCCGTAGCTTTTCTCTCTTTTTAAAGTCCCATTCCGTAGCTTTTCTTTCTTTTTAAAGTTCCATTCCTTTTATTTCTTTATGTTTAAAGTCCCACTCCGTCAATTTTCTTTCTTTTTAAAGTCCCATTCCGTCGATTTTCTATCTTTTTAAAGTCCTATTCCGTCGATTTTCTTTGTTTTTTAAGTCCCATTCTGTCGATTTGCTTTCTTTTTTAAGTCCCATTCCGTCGATTTTCTTGCTCTTTTAAGTCCCATTCTGTCGATTTGCTTCCTTTTTTTAGTCCCATTCCGTCGATTTTCTTTCTTTTTTTAGTCCCATTCCGTCGATTTTCTTTCTTTTAAGTCCCATTCCGTCGATTTTCTTTCTTTTTTTAGTCCCATTTCGTCGATTTTCTTTCTTTTAAGTCCCATTCCGTCGATTTTCTTACATCTTTAAGTCCCATTCCGTGGCTTTTCTTTCTTTTTAAAGTCCCATTCCGTTGCTTTTCTTTCTTTTTAAAGTCCCATTCCGTCGATTTTCTTTCTTTTTAAAGTCCCATTCCGTCGATTTTCTTTCTTTTTAAAGTCCCATTCCGTCGATTTTCTTTCTTTTTAAAGTCCCATTCCGTCGATTTTCTTTCTTTTTAAAGTCCCATTCCGTCGATTTTCTTTCTTTTTAAAGTTCCATTCCGTCGATTTTCTTTCTTTTTAAAGTCCCATTCCGTCGATTTTCTTTCTTTTTAAAGTTCCATTGCGTCGCTTTTCTTTCTTTTTAAAGTCCCATTCCGTCGCTTGTTTTCATTTCCTTTTTTTAAAGTCCGCCCATTTCCGTTTCGATTTTTCTTTTCTTTTCAATTTTTAAAGTCCCATTCCGTCGATTTTCTTTCTTTTTAAAGTCCCATTCCGTCGATTTTCTTTCTTTTTAAAGTCCCATTCTGTCGATTTTCTTTCTTTTTAAAGTCCCATTCCCGTTCCAGTCGATTTTCTTCTTGTTTTTAAAGTCCCCATTCATCCGATTTTCTTTATTCTTTCTTAAAGTCCCTTCCGTTCTTCGATTTTCTTTCTTTTTTAAATTTTAAAGTCCCAATTCCGTAGATTTTCTTTGTGGTTGTTTTTTTTTGTAAAAGTTCCATTCCATCGATTTTCTTTCTTTTTAAAGTTCCATTCCGTTCGATTTTCTTTCTTTTATTTAAAGGTCCCTATTCCGTTTCGCTTTTCTTTCTTTTTTTTTTTACCAAAGGTCCCATTCCGGGCGGGGGGCGCTTTTTTTCTCGCTTTTTTAAAAGTCCCACCCATTCCGTAGCTTTTCTT
>NC_087209.1:12851210-12861210 GCF_015104395.2 Macrobrachium nipponense | reverse complement strand
GCTCTTAGATCTTAAATAATACTGAGGCTAGAGGGCTGCAACTTGGTATGTTGATCAGTCACCCTCCAGGCATCAAACAAAACGAGTTGCAGCCCTCTATCATCAGCAATTTTTATTTTATTTAAAGTTAAAGGTATCCATAATCGTACATCTAGCAGCGCTATGGTACCCACAACATGGGCTACCACCAAACCGTGGCTGAGTTTCATGGGCCGCGGTTAATTGTTTTATGGATCGTGGCTGAGGCCACCACTGACAGACGACAACCGTAGTGTAGCAAAGTCTTAGAGACGTTTTTATAACTCACGTCGAAATCACCGTTTTATCACAGTGTTACGTCAGTAATAGTTTCACTCTGCTCAACTGCTGACCAGTAAAAGTTTCTCTTCGTCAGCAGCTAATCTGAAATGAAATTCAAATTGGCTATGTATTGCCTTTTCATAATCAGTAAGATTTGAACGGTAGAAGTGAAATATGTGGCTGTGTGTATGACAACGTTCTTCAAATTAAGAAACCGATGTGTCCTGGAGCCGGTAGTTATATTTATCTCTATCATTTCTTTCGGTTCATATTTTATTCGCGTTGTTACCTCAGTTTATGATATTATTGATATCGTCGTCGGTATTGCCATTATTATCGGTAGTAGTAGGAACTACTGTTAGGAGTGGTAAGAGTAATAGTAGTAGGAACTATGTCAGTTAACAGTAGCAGTAGTGGAGAAGTGGTAACACCTACAGTCTAAATTTCTTAACCTGGAAGACGAGTATGTTTGCATTATTTCCCTTCGTCATGAGATGTCATCTTTTGCCTTACATCAGAGCCGGGAGTCAAGTGACATCAAAATTCATGCAGGCGCCCTTTGAAAGAATCCCATTTTTCGAAGGACTTCCGAATTCCCATTTCAGCGCCTCCCGCTCTGTTTGATCTGTGCGGCGTCTTCCTTCCTCTGTGTCCGGCGAGTTCCATCTTCACGGGTTAGTGAGTGTCCTTTGAAAACAGATTGTCATATAACGGAGCGAACTGCACGTGTAGGAAAATTCACCATTTTGTTCTAAGTTAGCCACTTTTGCATTGCTGTCTGGATTGCTGCTTAATTATTTATTGCACGTCTCAATGACAATTGCGTTACGTAAGCAAACTTTCCTTCCCTGCTAGATATGTACGATGCAATCAGTCTTTTCTCTTTTTTTGAAGTTTTCGAAATCTTTATTCTCAAGAAAATCTGGTCGTTTATAAGTTAGCAAACTTTCCGTGATTGCAAGGAGTGACCACAAGTTCATCTGTAGAGTTAAGAAGTTAAGGAAGTTTCCCGTTTTCTTTTGCGAGTGAGTTCCTTGTTCTTTGAAGGAGAGGTAATCAGTTCTTCCTTGAATTATGGATCTTTGCGTTGAGTCAATAATATATTCGTCATTTCCCGTGCTTAGTTATTCATCATTATATGAATGTTAGAAGTAATGCCGTTTCTAAATTATACGTTTACTATTGACACCTTGTGGCTTATCTACCACCAGTTCATCTTCTGAGTTTCCCTTATAGTAATTTCTCCTTCCTTGTCTACTAGAATAATCTTATTCCTGAGTTATTTGTTATCTTCATGTTTTGGTCATGAAGTAATCATAACCTCTTTGAAGAATTATGTTCCTGTTTGGAATATCCACAATTTGTCTCTTCTAACGTAGGAAGTTGGTCTTATTCCTCCCGCAAGCTAAGAGGTTTCCGCTCTTTCTAGGAATGTTTATCGTCTCTCATTTGTAAAGCAGGAAGTTTTCCATTCCAATGGGCGTGTGTATATACGTACTATAATACTATGTGATGTATATATATATATATTATATATATATATATATATATATATTATATATATGGATATTTATGTTTATATATAATGAATAAATATACACATATATGTACATATTTGTGTATCATATTTAATATATGGGTATATTCATATATCTATCTATCTATCTATCTATCTATCTATATATATACTTTTAATATATATATATATATATATATATATATACTATATATATATATATATATATATATGAATAACTTGATCACGAAGTATATAAAACGTGATGCTATGTATAAATAAAAGTTTTTTTTCACGAACGAAAAAATGAAAAAGCGAGATAGCTTTTTCATTTTTTCCTTCATGGCAAAAAACCTTTATTTATATATATATATATATATATATATATATATATATATATATATATATATATATATATATATATATATATATATATATATAATATATATATATATATACTATATATATATATACATATATATATACATATATATATATATATATATATATATATATATATATATATATATATATATATATATATATATATGTGTGTGTGTGTGTGTGTGTGTGTGTGTGCGTGTGTATATCTTGGAGGAATAATGGGAGGAGACGCCTTGCTGCGGGATAAGTGAAGCCACTCAGGTCGCTGGCCGCCATATTGGGACTGGCAACTGAATCCCTGGGTCGACCGTAGGTACGCGACCTTGCGATGACTAAGGTGTCATTCTTTTTATTTTTGATACGCTATGTTATTTTAATTCGTTCCGTTAGTTTTCTTGTGTGCGTCCTCTTCTGCTTACGGTACACACAATTTCGTACTCCATTTTATCCGCAGACAGTTAACACGTTTAATGAAACTATAATGCCTTGATGAAAAAATAAGTAAAATTGAGGGAAGTGAAGCTACTATTGAATTCATTATGGTATTCAACACCTTATTTGACATATCAAATTCTCGAAATATAAATATCAAAGGATTTAAAAGACCAATTCAGAAGAATAATGCAAGTGATATTAAAGATTTTCTAATGAAAGCAGAAACATATATCAGATCTTTGAGACTTCAGGATGGTAAAGACATCTTAAAATAAGATCGAAAAACTGGTTTAATTGGCTTTCTCTATTGCATACGAAGTCTTCAGATTCTGTACGAAACCTGTATTGCATCAGATGGTGGGCCTTTACAATTTTTGATGACCTACAAATTCAGTCAGGATCATATTGAACTATTCTTTGGTCAAGTAAGAAGTATGGGAGGCCATAATGATAATCCAACAGCGAGACAATTCTCTGCTGCTTACGAAAGGCTACTTGTACATAATGACTTAATGCCATCAGAGTCGGTGCCCATATTAACTGTTTCAAGCAGCATAAAAGAGCAGGTTGCAGTTTCAAGACATCGAGTTTTAGAAGTTCAAGAAGCATATTCAGATGGCAAGGAAGATGATTATGATTATATTCCAAACCATTACCACTTGTCAAAATGTTCAAATAAAATAGTAGCTTATATTGCAGGCTTTGTTGTTTTTAAGTTAAAAAAAAGTCTTTACAGTGTGAGGTCTGTATTGATGCATTAACGTTATCAGACGCTAATTTTCGTCAAACCCTCATCAAATTAAAAAACAAAGGAAAATTGGTGTAGCCATCAAATGATGTTATTGATATATGCAATACATGCGGAAAAAACTAAGGGAAATGTTGTCCTGCAACAAAACACAGGGGAGAGTTAACTTCCATAAATTAGTTCAGTATTGGCAGCTTACAGAGGCAAAACAGTATTTTCATATTTCGATTATCACATGTATGATACTCAACCATTGGACAATCTCTTGCACTTATTGATTAAAACAATAACTGAAAAATATTTGCAAGTGAGATATAATTATGCTGGTAAGCGGATTACTGCTAAACTTCAATCGCAGGCCGCAGGAGAGAGCCGCCATATATATACTAAGTTAATTCATTTTAGCGGTCAATAATTCCTAATAGTAAGCGATAACAAACAGTAAGTACTAAGGAATTAGCAGACATAAAGAGAATAGCTTTAAATTTGTGCCAGTAATAGGTTATATGTATATAAGATTGTGAAAAATTTGTATTGTATTTCTGAGTAATAAAGCAAGGTATTAGGTATGATGAAATTATTAATTATGTTCTTTAAAAGAATGATAAAATGTCTAACACTTTTCGCCTCAATTTATGCCATGAAAAGACGCATTATGAAAATAAAAGATGGGAAAAGTAACTGAAGCGTTTCTATTAATCCTTATGGTGTGGTCTCTCTTTTGCCAGTCCTAGGCGTGGCTACCACGCACTAAACTGGCTTCACTTTACTGAACGGTCTGACCCGTGCGGGGCGTCTCCTCCCATTATTCCTCCAAGGTGTATATATGTATGTGTGTGTGTATGTATGTGTGTGTGTGAGGTTGTGTCTGTGTACCGGGATCAGTAACGTGAATAATAGCATACAGCATTATTAAATACGTATAATATTTCATGTTACAGAAAACTGTAAAGGACATTACCGACTCACGTTGGCTAACTATTTCATTGCTGAAACCGGCTCAGCCTCAGAGTGCTTGTACACAAAGGCATCGTCTTTCCCTTTAACAACACACGTATCACATTGCCCTCGGTGGCTGAATGCAGCGCCCGGAGTTACGTCTAAATAGATATCTTCCGTTACCTCCGAAAAACCAACATATTCCGTTAAGGATATTCTCTTGCTTTCCACTTTCGGTATGAAGTGGTACTGCGTTTCGTTTCCCCTTTTAGGTTCAAGTACACAAGATACATATTCTGGTTATGTTAAAACTATTATAGCTGATTTACTGAAGGTAGTTTCTACGAGACGTTTGTTTGGCGGCCTCTGATTGGCTGGTACCGGAAAGTAGGCGGTCGCTCAGTGTCTCATATTTTCGTCTGCAGTTTAGAAAATTTGCAATGTTTTTTTATTTCTTCATTCATCTTACGTTTTGCACAAGATAGGAAAGTTTTGGTCGTACCAAACGATTCGGTATTAATTCTACAACTAAATCATGATTACCTGAAATCAATTAGATAAACACAAGGGAATTTCAACGAATAAAGACGAAGAGAGGAGCATTTAATTCTTTATGTTTGTTTTTACTTTTCATCGAATTTGGATCATTCATGCGATCAAGACGATATAAATATTGTGTTTTCATGAAATAAGTTCACCCTGAATTTGCTGGTGCATTCAGATTTTAGATGTCTTATTATGTTGCAAATCATTCTAGAGCGGCAGCCCGGACCGTTGAGATACAACGAACGAGATACCGACTGTAACCCCTACCGGAATTTAGGAGTAGACTTGTAAACTGTGAAACTGACCGTCTGCCGAAAATATGTGGGTGGCTTACTTAACAAGCACCACTAATTGCTCGTTAGATTTTGGGTCTAGATCCAATATATGAGATACCAGATGAAACTAATATATAATATATCTGCAGACTCTATTGATTATAGAATGACCAGTGACAGACATTTTGGAGGGTGGGTTCCCCCTGACAGACGCACTGAAAAGGGGGTGTTAATTGGATCTAGATCCAACTTAGAAGATACCGAGTAAAATTTACACTACAATAGCACTGCACATCCTAGAATACTGTGGTGGTAATGACAAACGTTTTAGTGGGTGGTTACCCCCTGACAGACGCCCCACAACGAGTGGGGAGGGGGAGGGGGAGACAGGATTTGCATCTAACATGGAGATACCAAGTAAAAGCTGTACTACAATAGTTCTGCACATCTTAGAGTACTGTGGTGGTAATACCAGACATTTTAGTGGGTGGTTACCCCCTGAGAGACACCCCACAACGAGTGGGGGAGGAAGGGGGAAGGGGAGGGGGAGACAGGGTCTCCATCCAACATCAGAGACTCCAAGTAAAATTTGTACTACAATAGCACTGCACTTCCTAGAGTACTGCGATGGTAATGATAGATATTTTAGTGGGTGGTTACCCCCCCTGACAGACACCCCACAACGACTTGGGAGGGGGAGGGGGAGGGGGAGACAGGGTCTCCATCCAACATTGGAGATACCAAGTATAATTTGTACTACAATAGCACTGCACATCCTAGAGTACTGTGGTGGTAATGACAGACATTTTTAGGGTGGTTACCCTCTACCAGACACCCCACAACGAGTAGGGAGGGGGAGAGGGAGAGGGAGACAGGATCTGCATCCAACATTGGAGATATAAAGTAAAATTTGTACCACAATAGTACTTCATATCCTAGAATGCTGTGATGGTAATGCCAGACATTTTAGTGGGTGGTTACCCTTTCACAGACATAACCTACGATTGGAAGGGAGAGGTGGAACACCTTGAAATATTTCAAAATCTATCATAGGCAATATTAATATTAGAATCATAGGCAATATTAATATTAGAAATATGGTAAGTATCTGAAAATCATGAGCCTGATAAAATGTAAAAGGCAAAAAATTCAAGAAATATTGTGATGTTCCAGGATAAGAATTACTGCCGGAGTTATTTTTTAAAATTCCTATTGAAGTTTGGAATATTTCACTTCATTAATTCCATCACATCTATATAAAGGCTATGTGTAAGACTTCCTAGGCTTGGTCTACTTTCTATAGTTTCACACACACACACACACACACACACACACACACACACACACACACATATATATATATATATATATATATATATATATATATATATATATATATATATATATATATTGTATATAATATTAGAACTATCCTTTGGTTTGGAGTTATTACACCACAAAAGAAATATTTTTTATCTGAATAGGGAGGGGGTCACAATTGGCAACAGCTACAAGTATGTGTGCTGAGCCATTTTTGAATAATTAAACCAGTCATATGGTGCCACTCCCAGTTCCTCTAAAAAAAGAAATGTAAGATAAGTATTCTCGCTTTAATAGCGTCTTTGGTCATTTTCTTTTCTTGCCTATAGTTAGGACACTGCAGCCATGTCGAGGTTCGTAGCCCAACGTGTCTTACCATAACTGAATTATTCGTTAGTTGCTGTTGGTTCGTGTGGATGAAATGAAATTTTTATCGGATATGGGAATTCGATTGATATTAAGACCAAAGTCCCATCATAAAGAGCCGTTTTAACACCCTGACAATCACAAAGAGATGATGTACCACAACACAAATAATTACTGGAAACGGAAATGTGAATGAATTGTTCAGGATAAGCTAACTATAAAGATTAAAACATTTTCCCCCATTTTATTCCCCCTCCCGAAGTTGACGATCATACAAGTTGGAGCTCCTGACCCCCAAATTAAGTCGGCCTATAATATCATGTCAGTTATCTAATAGTCCACTTATTTTCGGCTGCCTCACTCAAATTGATCTGTACACTATCACCAAGTATCAGGTACCATATATATCAGGGATGAAAATCTAAACTCAAATAAAAATGATACGCAGTTTGATGTTTTAAAGCCAGCCGAGTGCGTTTGTCTCTTAACTTCCCGCCGGCACGCACCACAGGCAGCTATGTAATGTGTTTAAATACATTCTATCGATGCTGGCTTTGACGACCATTATTCGGCTAATTTTCTCCCTAGTAATATTTTTTTCTTTATTTGTTCATTATATCCAGTAGACAGGCACTAACACCATATTATATCCTCACGTCTGTTCAATGCATTTACCATTGTTAATATGATTTATAATGCGTCTCGAACAGTCATAAAAATTTGACAACCGAATTTGCAAATATGTCAGCATCTGCTCTTGGATCTAAGCAGTGTCAATCCTAAATGGTTCCTGTGTAAATACAGGACTTTCTTTGCATATGGTAGCGAAGCACTAACTAAACAGTAATGTACAATCACTAACCACCAAAACTCACAATGCACTTACTAAGTAAGCACTCACACCTTGCACTTGCATACATTCACTATACACTAAGTGCTCACTAAACACTTGAAATACTAAATTTACTAAATATTCATTATGCCCCAAACACTCAGTAAACATTCACTAAACACTTAATCCTAAACATTAATTAAACATTAAACATTCACTAAACCCCAAGCACTCATTAAATACTAGCTTACTAAACCCTAAATACTTATTAAAATACTAAAACAGTGATGAACATCCACTCATTAAAAACTTAATAAACACTTACATACTAAACATTTGCTAAACATAACATTCACAAGACATTCACTAAACTCTCACTTAAAATTCGCAAAACTTTCACTAAGACCCTAACACTCACTGAAATACTTACAGCACTAAAATATTCTTACTAAACATTTACCAGTCAGAAGAAACTTCACTTAAACGTTCACTAACATTCACAAAACATTTCACTAAACAAAACTAAGACTTAGTAAAACACATTTCACTGAATACTGACACATTAAACAGTCACTAAACCCTAAACATTCATCAAACACTTACTCATAAACATTCACTAAACGCATACTACTAAACCCTAACAATTCGATAAACACTGACTCATTAAACATTAACGATAGAAAAAATTGACGCTCGCACTAATTTTCCATTTCTCTTGTTTTCTTTACATCAATGCAAGGTGATTATTCATTTTTATTTTTTATTTTTTTTTGGTCTAGTTTGCTCTTGTATTTATTCATAATCTTCTTGAGAGAATGAAAATGTTCGAAATAACTTGGTGTGTAGAGATATTGTTTAAAAAACAGAGATCCTCTGTGTCCTTCCTCAGTCAGGTGTATTATGTCTGACGAATTTTACACCAGCCGAAAAAAAATCGAGTATAGTTACAACAATATTCATTCATAAAACTGATAATACAAAAATGTATCCATGATTTCATTAGCATGAAAGTCAGTTGAAACCAAAAGAAGGTAGTCCTGCTTCGATAAACAACCGAGTAGGCTGTAGCACAATTATTATGGATCTGTACCCTGACTATAGCGTATATATTACATATGTATTACTATCTATTTAATGGGTGCGTAACTCTATTTAACAAATGTTATGTACATAGACATTTTACAGCAAGAACTCTAATAATGATCAGAACTTATATGCTACTTTATAGTGTCAGTCTTCCAACCACCGCTACATTAATTTTCATATCGTAAACAAAGCTAAAGCGAGTAGGGGAGACAGGGGCTAGTTGGCACACTTTTTACAATTTTGGTTATTGCGAATATAAAACAAACTTTTTGCAAAATTCTTACCACCATTGAAAAATATTAACATTCGTCTTTATCATAGAGCAAAATAATTGTTGTTTGCTTTCAAAATAAGATAACAATAAGCTTTTAAAAAAAATAACTTTTCGTGCCACTTGCCCCACGGGGTAAGTTGGCACACATTATGGGGTACGTTGGCACATTGATAATTAAAAGAAAATTAATACATTGCATTTAAATCAAATAGCAAAAATATCCTCTGAATTTCCAAAATACAAAATATAAGGCATTAGTATTTCTTCAGATCATCATCTAGTTGTAATTGTGGCAGGTGTGAAATAAATCCTCGTCATAGTCTTCATGCTCCCACATGTTACATGCCCTGCACTGGACCCACACTTCTCCTGGCTTACCAAACACAGGCTCTCTTCAGCTGAGCTTTCTTCTGGATCAACAAGAGCAGTTCTTAAACTCTGTATCACGCTGATGACTGATCTGTAGCCCATGTGTCTTTTCGGACATCTCTCAATCTGTTACATAACCACCCGTAACATCAAAATCTTGAAATAGTCTGTAATTCAGAGTTGAAATTCCATCAATCCTAAACCAATTGAAAACATGAGAATAAGTGACAGCTAGAGGTAAGCCGAGAAACTTTACCAGGAATGTCACAGATGGGCATACTTGATCCTGAATTACCAGTCATCCACGAATCAGATGCCCTGTTAACACATTTCTTCAGATGTCTATAAACACTAAAATCCAGGGGCTGCAACTTGTGAGAACAATGCGGAGGAAATGATAGGACACTAATCTCATTATCCTTTCAAAAATCCAGAAACAAATCGTAAATTATATAAATAAATAGGCTTACTATTGTTATCAAATAACGTGTGCCAACTTGCCCATCCCTACCATTTGGTACAAAAACGATTACCAGTCCACACCAAAAAGCCTTGAATTAATAATTTTAATGCTATAGAATTTTTTAAACCATAAGGAAAACTGTGCTAT
>NC_087209.1:12832425-12850710 GCF_015104395.2 Macrobrachium nipponense | reverse complement strand
ATAACTCCTGGCGCTGCATTCAGCCACTGAGGGCCAATTTGATAAGTGTGTTGTTAAAGAAGACGATGCCTTTGTGTAGAAAGACGGTTTCAGCAATGAAATAGTTTTAGCTATACGTACTCGGTAATGTCCTTAACAGTTTTCTGCAAAATGAAATATTGTACATATTTAATAATGCTGTATATTATTATTCACATTACAGCTCTCGTTACACACACACACACACACACACACACATATAGTTATAAGAATAATATATATATATATATATATATATAATATATAATATATATATATGGAGGTATATATAATAAATGATATATAAAATATACATTACATGTATATATATATGACGTATATAATAAAGTTCACACACCACACACACACACACACTAACACATCATATTATATATATATATACCATATATATATATATATATATATATATATATATATATATATATATATCTATATATATTATATATATATATATTATATATAAGGCATGGGTAAACGGAAGGATATGGCACATTACATTGGATTCTTGAAGGATTTTTCAACAGCAATTGTTACTCATCGGGCCTATTTTTTTTAAATACGTCAAGAATACCATCGACTACTTGTTCATCCACCTGGTACAGTCCATTTAGCACAGAAACTTAGATGCTATGTAAAATACTTTACATACATGATAGGATGTTTTTACCCTCCCTTGAAAATAGTTTAAAACCACCATTATCCAGCAATTGATGCCAGATTCACTTGCAGGAAACATAGAACCATTAGTAGCTTCCTAAAATACAAAGAGAAATTGCCCTCCCTGATGCAATCCGGTGTCTTGTATTTATTTAATTGCTGCCGATGTAATAGGAAGTACGCGCCGGTTGCTCAAAGTGAGATGTGATGCTCATAGAGGTGTAAGTTACCGAACGGGCAGAAATTATCCACCCCTGAACAATCAAATATCAGGAATCACGACAGAATCTGTAAGGCAGACATAAATTCTAATAACATTAAGGTCATTATGACGTCACCAAATGAACACCACCTCCTCGCTCTTGAAAGTTTGGCAGTTAATAAACTATTAACTTCACTTAACAACCATACCACCTCAGTACCTTTGTATATAAAGCATAAAGCCACGTCACTTTGTTCTTCGCCTCTTCTTGACTTTTTTCCACCGTCCTGACACCGGTAGACGGGACTCCGCTTAGCAGAAAGAGGTATTTTTCTAGTTTTTTAAATATATTTTCAATATGTTTTTTATTCGTAATTTCATTTAGAAATATTTCAATTGAACGGACAAACAAAGCCGGCACAACAGTTTTCTTTTACAGGGAACTGAAACTAAAAATGCTTGTAACAAACGGTACTAAGTCAAGCATAATGTAGATCTTTCATTCATGTTTTCAAGTTTGTATTCTTAAACTTTTAACATAAAATTCCAAATGTGAAAATCCCAAGTGGTTCCGTCTTCAATCTTCCATCTTCAGCTATAAGTTGCATTCTGGCCTCGTCCCCAACCCTGCCAAAAATCTGGTCCTCGACTCTTCCCTGCCAAGTACGGGAATTTTTGTTCGCTTTTTGGGGGTTGGATGGAAATGGGTCTTGTGAAGTTTGTTAGCTCTTTCTTGTATTCTACTGCAAAATCTAAAGATTTGTGATCTCTCTCTCTCTCTCTCTCTCTCTACCGGTTCTCCTCTGAAAATAGATATAATCAGCTAAAGCCTCCGTTTTTAGTTCTTCGGAAAATATAACATGATCAAAATTAAATGGAGTTATAAAGGAGAACAGAATCAGTTACGCGAAAAAAATGACATTATTCACCGTTTTGGTTATAAATGAAAAGCTCCGATAACTAATTCATCAGGTAAGTACTACATGACTGCAATAATGGCTTCTGAAAACTAAGCGATCTCTAGCATCTGGGGAATAAAAGTACCTTACTAAGATAAGTTAAATTTTCCTTTACGGAAAAAGAAAGAATAAAAGGAGCATGATTTAGCACAGGTTCTGTAAGTCATACTAGCTTTAAACTTCTAATCTCTCGCATCATTTTAAGAATTTTAACAATATAGTTGAGAAAAGTCGATCAGAATTCACCACTGTAACTCTAGAGGGCTTCATAAACGCATTTCATCAAAATAATTTCTCTTTGACCTGACACTGACAGATAGAGGGCTTCAGAAACAATTTCATTTTATTTGACGTAACACATACTGACCTAAGCATTCAAGCGGATCTACCACTAATGACTGTGACCTCTTATCCAGTAATCAAGCATCGTTTCAGAGCCAGAAATTAAAAAAATAAATAAATAAATAAATAAATAAAATTCAGCAGACGTCAGATAATCTGAATTAACGAAACGGTAGCTGGGGGAGCTTCAACAATCGCTGCTTTCTATGTTGTGCTTAACTGATGAGCAGCTGCGCCACTATCAGTGGCTGCTGTGTTGTCTCAGATACCTAATGAAGAAAATGCTGACTTTTCATAATAATGATAACAGTGGCGTATCATATCTAATTATTGTACCAATCACAGTTTATCAACATACCAGGTTTTAAAATTATCCAATAATACCGACTTGATTGTGTTTTCTTATACCAAACTATGATATTCTGTACATAATATTATTTTTCCTAATCCTTGTATAAAATACCCTATAAATTGATTTGACAATTTTTGCCATAGTAAATCCCACATCTTCAAACATGGGATTTGAATCTGAATTAAACACTAAAGATGAAAAATATTCCCTTAACCAAAACTAGAAAATAAAGCACGTTATCACGCTCGAATAAGGCTACGAATCCTATACCGACTTCGAAAAAAATAACCAAACATCTCTAAGGCGGGGGGGGGGAAGAGTGCCAGGATGGTCAAGGCGAGGAATGGCGGAGGCCATTATAAGGCGTGGTTTCTTTTGGTGGGCGAAACCCACTGTGGGAATATAGCCCATTAGGCCATTGCTAAGAAAAAAAAGGGAACCTTTGGGAACTCTTCTACTCCATTAGAACTTCGAAGGAAATATAACTCAGAAGTCCTAATTTAACCGTTACTCTCTCTCTCTCTCTCTTTCCAGACGGTAACGTACAGAATACAAATGTACATTCCCTTTCTTCTCTCTCTACTCGTCTCTCCTCTCTCCTAATCTCTCTTCTCTCGGCTCTCTCTCTCTCTCTCTATATATATATATATATATTATATAATATATATAATATATATATATATATATATATATATATATGTATGTATATATACATATATATTCTTCTCTCTCTCTCTCTCTCATATATATATATATATATATATATATATAATATATATATATATATTATATATATATAATATATATATTAATTATTATTATTATATGCTGCTACTTTAATGTATATATCTCCTCTTTGACTGTATAAAAAGTTATAAAACAAGAGTTTAGCAATATTTACAGATTCCTTAGTTAGCTTAGAGTTATAGGATGTCTTAAAATGTATGTTCAGATTTTGCATAACATAATTTAAAAGTATATAACGTAGTATGAAAAGAAAGAGAGAGATTAAGAGATCTCGACATCCCTGTTGTGTTTTGGAAATCTGTCATTGCGTCTGATAGGGACTTCTGTTTCGATGAGTACATGTCTTTGTTGAACATACAATGTCATGACTGGTTTCATATGCGTATGTCTTTGCCGAATAGCACGTGAAGATTTCACTATTTTTCTGTAAAGTTACGTCATATTAGTAGCTGCTAGAAAGTTTGCATCATCTTTCACTAGCCCAAAACGTTTTGAGCCCGTCAGTCTCTTGAAATGCCCATACAAGGAGAAAGATTTATTACAGACTTTGAATTCCTGACGTTCAGACATATCTCTCTCTCTCTCTCTCTCTCTCTCTCTCCTTGCCATACTTGATATTAACATAACGTAAATTGGTCACTCGTAACTTTTAGATTTCAGATTTGAGATTTCTTAAAGTTATTTAGTATTATTTAGTGCATTTTGTGGAATCTGAACAAACATTGTACATATGTGTAATGGTGCCTTCTCTTTTGTGAAATATTGTGAATTGGTGAATTTTTTTTAACGAGCTGCAGCAGAAAGAAAATTGGTACCAAGGTAAAGTGTTATTTTAAATCTATTAGTTGCAACCAATAGTTACAATGGTTTAGAGAACTAATAGTTACAGTGATTTGAGTGACACTATTTAAATTATTACATATTGCAAATTTTTATGTTTTGTGTTTGTTTCATTTGAAGTGATTTTATGTGCATTTATCCATTATCTTATTGAAGTGTGTCTTTTTATTTTATATTCTGTGTGATTATTGCTTTTTACAATTTTGATATTTTCCACATTTTTCTGTGTTTTCATTTGCATTCACAATTTGATCAACTTAGTTGTTTTCATTACTTAATCGTTGCACATTTAATTGAAATTAACACATGTAAATTAATTTGCATTTACTTAGAATTCTTTTCAAGTTTTATTGATGTTTAGCACTTGTGAATTCATTTCCAAATTTTAATTATTACCTAACAATTCTGAATTTTGATTGAATTAGTTAATTTTCTTGAATTTTGTGATAAATTAATTTTGATCTAATTTTACTTAATTAATTCAAGAATTATTTAAACTTTACTTTGTTTTCAAGTAACAGTACATTTCCCTGATATTGTGAATTTCACTTATAAATTTTGAGTTTAATAATAAATTTTTGTATTTTAAAATTTTTATAAGTGTTTTGTTTTTCACCAGTACAAATATGATTTGCTTAGGTAAAAACAGAATGGTAATTGAACTGTTTTCCTTCAATTTACTTGAAGTGAGTTGGAACCAGGGAAGTACTTAGACTTCTGAAATCAGGGAAATACTTAGACTTTTAAAGTTGTTGATGGAAGACTTTTAAAGTTGTTGATGGAGTGATGCCCATTAATTAATTTAATTACATCCAAGATCACCTCACACCTGTTTTAATGAACTTGATCTGATTTTCTGCAATACTGGTAAGTTGTTCAAGGGATCCCTGTTGCCTCAGTCGTTTAGTACCTGTGGTGAAGGATCAGGTGTCTGGCTGTTGTGAGGTACTCATTTAATGATTGGTAAGTGTAGTAACCAGATACTTGGCACTTCGTCACAATATATGTGTGTGATATATATATATATATATATATATATATATATATATTATATATATATATATATATATATATATGTATTCTATCTCTTTATTACACCTTTCACTAATAATAATGATAATGATAATAATAATTTTTCACTTCTAACATAAGAAGTTCGTTAAGTAGATTCCTGATTCCTCCCGCAAGCTAAGAGGTTTTAGCTCGTTCTTGGAATATTTATCATTTGTAAAACAGTAAGGTTTCCGTATATAATGTGCGTGTGTAACGGAATCAATAACGTGAATAATAACATACAGCATTATCAAATACGTATAATATTATATTTCATTTTGCAGAAAACAGTAAAAGATATTACTAAATCACGTAAGCTTGCTAGCTCAGTGTCTCATATTTTCGTCTTCAGCTTAGAAAAGTAGCAATATGCTTTTATTTCTTCATTTATCTCACAATTTGCACAAGATAGGAAAGTTTCTGTCATACCAAACGATTCGGTGTTAATTGTACAAATAAGTCATGATTACCTGAAATCAATAAGATAAACACAAAGGAATTACAACGAGTAAAAGTGAAGAAGGGAGGATTTGATTCTTTATACGAGTTTTTACGTATCATCGGATTTTGCATCATTCATGAGATCAATGTGAGATAAAACTAGTGTTTTCATAAAATAAATTCACTCGGAATTTGCTGGTGCTTTCAGATTTTGGATGTGTGTGATATGAAAAGGGAAAACGAAGAATCTGTCTTATTATGTTGCGGATCATTCGGCTTCTGAGAAGACTTTTAGTACAACTGCTTTCACTCGCTTACCTGGCACAGGGGACACGACCTGGGATTCAGATCTGATGACTTTTGCTTTCGTCACTCACCACTTTCTCTCTCTCTCTTTCTTGCTTTTTCAGTCTCTATTGTCGAACGATTTATGTTTCATTATGAAAATTAAATACACAATTAAAACTTCTCACGAAAAATGTTAAGGAATTACGATTATTTTTCAACTATGGCTAAATTTAATATAAGAATTCTTTATATGTGAAAAAGAATCAAATTAACATGGCTAGTGGTCGTAGCGAAATCACTCGCCGACTTGACCATATGATTTTGATTTTGATTTCATTTTTGCAGTGCTAGACTCGAAAAGAGCCCAAGCACTAAAATTGTTGCAATACATAATACAATCTAGTGGTCGGTATTTACCAATATATGTATATATTATATATATGTGTGTAAATATATATATATATATATATATATATATATATATATATATATATATATATATATATAATATATATATATATATGTAAGTGTTTACATAATAAAAATATGGAATGTTTAGTCCATATATATAAAAGTCTAAAACTAAAGAGGTCAACCAGATTGCTTGCAGGAATGTGATCAGACTAGAGACGCTAAAGATGACGTATACAATAAGTATGTAAGCTAAGATAACATGCCGTCACCTGTAGTCATTCAATTGTTTATAAACATTAGTCCAAGCTCCCTGCTTGAGACAACTACCCCGACCTATTATTCAAACGGCCTACGTGATCTGTAGCGTGTCTCATTCGATTGTGTGTTCGTATGAAACTATGTCATCTGATAGTATGTTCATATGTTTCGAACTACTGTCTGTTCCTTCATAACTTGTAACGGAGATGGTGACAGGCAGAACAGAGTTAGCTATCGTCATTAGAAGGGGACCTGTACCTCTTTACCTAAGCTTTATCATGTAGAGGAATAGGATTAGCCATCATCATTGGCAGAAGCGATCAAGCTATCGTCATAGAAGACTTGTACGATCATACCTGATCTTCATCATGTAAAACTTCAGAAATTATATCTATTTTATACTTAGTGTTTTCTACAAGAACCTCACCGAACCATGAGTTTAACACATCGTCGTAAAGATAATACCGACTTCGTAAGTGATCTACAAAAACCCCAGACACTCCATTGAAGATGGAAGTGCAATACCAACCGACTTAGCGTATAGATTATCGCTAGTCTAACATTACCTCATAGGGCGCCTTATCATACAAGGCACAAGCCCTAATAATTGGTGGCCAGCGGACCAGAAGAACTCTACAACGTCCTACGAAGAAAAAAACAGAATAATAAATCATGAAGTCAACGACGACGAAAGCAGCAGATTCTTCAAGCAACATAGTATCAGTGAGCGACTTCAGAAAACAACAAGAACTCTTTAACGACGACGAAAGCAAGAGATTCTTCAAGCAACTTAGTATCATCATTAGTGAATAACTTCAAGAAACAAAACCGACGTGTCTTTTTCCTACGGCAACGGAAGCTTCGTCTCTCATTTAGAATCATTCAAGAAAACATCGTTAGTGAGCGTTTCCGGCACTGCAAGAAACAAACCGAACGCGTCTGCAGCATCGGATTTTCAAGGGCTCGAATCATCGAAACAACGCGCACGGGGGGGAAAACTGAAAAAAACAAGCCAAAGCCATTGGTCGTCCGCTAAATAGAGGAGGACCAAGGCCGTGTGTCGTTATCGGAACACCGTGACTTCCCACAAAAGCAAAAGCTAAGTACAATTTTTTATTCATTTGGAGTAACTTTTGAGTGTTTCCTTTGCAGGTCGAATTTCGTTATTCCTGTGGCTGAAGTTACGAGACATTCTTAATCTTACTTTTTTACAGAAATTATCTATATCATTGAGATTTCGCTACTGCGAGTTTTTATCTTTTGAGTGTCTGTTTCCAGAAGTTCTACTGAAATATCATAATCATATACTATGTTAATTTTATCATTTTAGGTGATTATTAATCCCTTACGTAACAAATCATATTAAACAGTGAATATGCGTTTACGCAGTGGACGTCTGTATTTATACAGATGCATGGATAGGGTCGTTAAGCACCGTAGTGATTAGAAAAAACACACAAAAAACAAGTGGAACACCCGTACAAATCTATTATAAATAGAGGTAACACTATTTCGGGTCATGACAATAAATGCTCCTTTGCAAGTCCCGATCGCAGTTTTAGCCTTGAGTTTTTTGAGTTATTATAAAATATCGAACCTCAATGACTCAACTTAACTTAAAAATACGGCTGGATTGCAAGGAATAACATTTTCTCCTGTTTCTGTCAAAAAACTTTCATCAGGCTAAATGCGCTGACCAGGATCCCTCACTATTTCAAATTTTAGCAAAGAATGAAGTACAAACAGTTAAGATTGAATGCAGTAGAGATAACTCGTCTTAATTAGTAATCGCTCAGTTCCTAATAGTTCGTCATTCATTGCTTTATACGTAACCAGCAACATAATGCTAAAAGCACACAATACGTTGCCGATGGTAATAAAGAGAAGGATCCTAATTATTACAAAAAGAAATAGAAACAGTAGCCTTCAGAATCAAACAAGCAAACTCGGTTACTGTGTCACCTAGTCAAGCGGTCAAGGTTAGTCAGATCTGCCGAAGTTTTCAAAGCAAAGCAAATTCCACGCAATAAGCGACTCTAGCAGAGTGGGGAAAAGCGATGTTGGTTCATACCAATATCTTTTTGAATTAAAAAGGATTTTTCCTATGAAACACACGACCGTATAAGTAATCAGAGCAGGTTTTCGTTTAATTTTAATACATTAAGTTATAATAAATACTGGTGGATTAAGCCCAACTGTACGCGCCGTAAAATTAGAATATCTTGTTTTATTTCTTTAATACACGTAATATCTTGTATTTACGGACTCACCGTCTGTTGTTCGAACTTCCCTAATGAGAAGTCCGGATAAGCGAGCGCTTACAGATACCTCTATAGTTATAAAAAACATTGATCTGTATGTAGTGTAATTGTAAGATCCATCTAGGGGTATACAAAATATTATCTTACATCCTGCAAAAAAATAAGGCGTGTTTATCAAAGGAAAATCCTATAAACCTTCAAACATATTAAAATCCGTTTGAACAAAAATGAGACAGTTAATCAAATATTAACTTATATAAAGGAACTATACATTTGTCTCATAAATCGTAACATTGTTCAAATGACCCAACAGAATTCTCCCACAACCGCAGTCGCAATTTGCACGCAAAATCTCGAGAAGCATGCACCCTCGAATGTCTTAGTGCGTGTAAAAAGACTTTGCTGGGAAATGAAATTTAATCCTTCCCGACACTCTGAAATATAACGATTTCCGCGAACAAAGCCCTAAAAGTATACATATCGTGGATACGGAAGTTATAAATATCGCATTTTTTATTGTTGCTAATTTTTAATCACGCCCAACCAGTCGTGGATGAATCTCTCTGATAATCTATCTAAAGTAATATCCGTAAAGTCATTCAAGCAGAGGTGATTCAGCAGATTTTTTTTTTTAATTTTCTACCTGAATACCCAGGAAGTTTCTCCACTGGCGATGCTCTCTGGAAAAAAAAAACGGATGTAATTTAACACAAAACACGGTCTAAGGACAAACATAAAGCTATTTACGTACCTTCGTATAGATTCTCAATGAAATTTCAAAATAGAGATAAATGACGAAGTTGAAAAAAGTTAGTAATAGGAGCCATTAGGAAATCAAATAAGCCCATATAATTTTTCCCTCAAATGTCATGCCATAAAAGATCGGACTTGGCGTATCTGCGTAGATTCTGTCGCTTAAACAAGGAAACGACTTCCGATAGTTTCCAGTGCGATGTACCGACGACATCTTATCTCTGTTAGGTTAGAATAAATTTTTTTCACCAACTTGGACTTACTTAAAGGCTTTTACCTGATACCATTACCTAAGTGATTGTACCTCATACACCGTTTTTTTCAGCACACTCAGGGGACATTATCAATTTTTACGTATGCCTCCGGCTTACGTTGCACCCCAATTATAATATAGTGTTTGGAGACTTTTATGGATGCCTATATGGATGATCTTGTAATCTTTTCTAATACCTTAGAAGTACATTCACATAAAGTAGAGCTAGTGCTACAGAGACAAAGACAAATAATCTCAGAGTAAAATATCTAAATGTGAGTTTTTAAAAACCGAACATGTTTATCTAGGTTTTATGTGTCTAGTCAAGGTAATTAAAAGTAGTCCATGGTAAGGTGTCGGCTATTCATAACTTTTCCGGTACTTATTAACGTAAAAGGGGGATACAGCACTTTTGCGCTGTAGTGGGTATTACAATCGTATGTAAATATGTAACTCTTCAATGATGACAGCTCCTTTAACAGATCTTACGAAGAAGAGCGTAGATTTATTATGGTCTGAAAAGCATCAACAGGCGTTCGATATCTTAAAAGCGGAAAATGCAGCTTACCTAACTTAAAAATCCCTGATTTAAATAAGGAATTTTTTTTTTTTTTATTGCAACAGACGCCTCAGACCAAGGGGTAAGAGGGTATTACTTCATAGTATGATAAACAGTTTCTTCCCTATAGCTTTTTATTCACGTAAACTAAAGCCCTCTGAAAGTAAATATGCAGTAATAAGCAAGGAAGGGCTAGGTATCTTTAACTCACTAGTACATTTTAAGTTCATAATCTATGACTATCCTGATAAAGTCCTTACTGAACATGAGTCCTTTACCGAGTTTTTCAAAGGCTTTAATCACAGTCCAAAAGGAACTCGGTGACAAATGATCATTCAGGTCTTTGGAGCAAGTTAAGATATCTACCTGGGAAAGCAATTATCATAGCTGACGCATTATCCCGCAATCCCGCACCATACTGCAAAGAACCATTAATTAGACTAAAAGATATAGAAACATCCGTTGCCTATTGTTAAAACCGTATCTAAACAAGAAAATTCCTTAACCCAAGAGATCGCGAGCATTAATATCTGGGTCGGAGCGCAGAACTGTTACAAACTGAACAAAGCAAGAGTCAACAGACATAACCCAAACAATAAACACTTTCGAAACGGAAACAGGGTCAGTGGCTAAGCAAAAACAATAAACACTTTTGAGCAGAAACCCTAAAGCAAAAGTAATATTTAAGGTATGTGTATCAGAATAATGTAATCAAATGTAATATATATGTAGGTCTGTGACGAGGTAAACCCGAAGAACACAGCAGATGACTAACGACCAGGTAGTAGTAATAATCTTTCTCATACCAATCGTCATAAACTGGTTGCATTCCGTCATCCAGGGTTCCCTCCTTTTTCACAGAAAGCCAAATCACTGTTTTCTGGCCTACAATGCTTACAGATATAAAAAGCACATAACTAATTGTAACACGTGTCATGAAAAAAGGGATACACTAAGACACCTGTCGTTTAGGAACCTATCCTGTGCCAAATCAAATCTTGAAAGAATATACGTAGAATTATTAACAGAGTTACGAGTCTGACAGAGGGAATAAACACTTCTTAGTGTTAATAGTTCCTTGACACGTTATATAGAATTAATAGCACTAAAAACAAACACCGCAATTGAGTGCGTTACGAATATTTATGAGTGCTAAATCAGTAAACATGGAATTCAACACATAATAATCTGTGACTCGGGTGGTGTAAATCAATAATAAAATCTCCTTAACACGTTGTGTGAATTCCTTTCCATTAAGAAAACCAATAATATATTTTATCACCCAGAGTCAATCGGTTTGGGTAGAATAACGGATAATTAAATAGGAAGTGCAATGTCTTACGAGTTACAACTCGTGATGTTGGATCCGGACCATGGATTATAGCGGTTCTCGCGGTTTTAAATACCTTATCATTTATATCTTGTATCTATAGAATTGATGCGCAAGTAGCCTTATACGGTACGCCGCTAGAACACTTTTCCACATATTCAAGCACCAACCATTAATTTATCAAATATATATAAAAAAATATATAAATAATAAATATAAAAAAATAAAATAAATATGGATACAAGTGGAGTCAATATAATACACTCCGTAAGAAGTCGGAAGGGTTACAAATTATAATAAAAAGGAATCACGATAATATCAATAAGCAAAACGTAACCATTAAATATCCAAATATATATGCGTAAAGATTTGAACTCTAACTTAACGCTTTAGTAATGACAAATAAGCTAAAAGTTCAAAACACATATCAAAACCTACTGACATATTGTCTGTCCCGGTGATTTATATTCGTAGTCAATGAAAAAAAAATTAAATAAATAAATAAATAAATAAAATAATAATAAATAAAATAAATAAAATAAAATAAAGAGAGATTTTAAAGTCAGGAAGTCTAGAAGTGAAAATGTTATCTATGAAATAATCCTATATGAATCTTATACAGGGCTAATAATATATATAGAATTTGTATGGAAACCTTTTTCATATAGTTTTGAATAAGGAATATTTAATTTAACATAATTACAATTATGCAGATTTTCCAACATGAAACTAATATATTGTTCAATTTTTGGTACTGTTTTTTTTTTTTTTCTGACATTCTTCTCATGCGGGTGGAGAATTAAAACACTAAAATATCATTTGAAAATACTAAAGTCGTATCTCTTACAGCAAGTAACATAACTCTTAGCTGGCTGAGAGCAATCTCCTGCCAAGTGACGACGTCATCATTGCCGTATCAGCATTTGTTCCTTTTAACCTCAATAATCTGCTTACACAGGCTTCATCTGTGTGTCGTCTCTGCTTGCAACAGCAGATTGACTGGAGAAAGGAATGCTCAGCTCATGAACTTCACATGTGGTTCATAGGTCACATGACAGGCCATAACATATTCTTATCCGTGTGTGTAATGCAAGTAGTTAAGGACTTGCAATCATTTTAAAAATTAATAAACAAAATAAGGAAATAGAGTTTCTATAACATCGAAATGAATTAATCTTTTCTGAACCTCATAGACATTTAGAAGTATCACGATATGGATATGGATTATTTACTTGCAACATTAGCCTATTACAATTCAAGTAAAACATTCATGGGAAAATGTCACATTTTCTTGAAAAACCCAAAGTTTATTTGAAACTAGTTACATAGTGGGTTTTTTTTTTTCGTTGCATCTCCTACCTATTAATAAGTTTTTAAAAAAAATTAACCTCAGAGGATGCGCACGAGAAAATTGAATATGAAACTTTTGTTTTTTAGGGCACATAGAATCATGATTAATATTCTCTTTGACTCTTATTGCTGCCTGGCAATCTTACAAATAGCTCCATTTTCCACTTCTTTGTCTAGTAACTTACTACCAGTAATATCGAATTTTCTTTGAGATTCGTATTGATATCTATTTATTTTTTATTAATTATGGATATTTTTTACAAGTCATCATAGACCTGGATAGGTTCACTCATTGTTAATGCCATGGATAAAAAAGTTTGTACAGCGGACTCTTTTGAATTCCAAAATATCAGCGAATTCATGTGGGTTAAGTCTGGTCTAAATGGCTCTCTCCCCTCCCCTGTATTTGGATGTCGTCTGAATTTACTTTGCCCTTGTGACAAGTATAATTTCACTTGCAGGCTGATTAATGGAACCTGGTTACAGTATCCTGCAGTACGAGAGTTTCACATCGCAACTTCAAAAAATCGTTCGTCGCAGCGGACGACTACAGTCAAGTAACAACCGCCTACAATGTGAAAGGAATTTCATGGACTTCTTCGACCGACACCGTATCTCGTCGTTAATCTCGTTTTAATGCGGAATGCTCCAGCGGTTGTCGGAATTCGACTACAAAAGGGACATACTTCCGACAATTACGACCCGAAGGATATTCAACTCTACTTTGCTGGCGAAGGACTCGTGCTGGGATGATCTATTCATCGCGAACGTAATCGTGTAGCTTAGGATGCAGAAAATAAGTAATGAGCGCAAAATAGAACGTTGGACCCGCCCAGGCAAATTTTCCCCTTGTTTTAACCATTGAAAAAGGCCGTTTCAATTGGCTAAAGGTGTTGTCTGGAACTGTGTAATGGACGAAAAGTTGTTCGAAAGCTAGTTAAAAGTGAAGTAGTATAACCTCGGTATGTATCCTATATATATGAAGTGTCATGTATCCTATATATATAAAGTATCATGTATCCTATATATAATTGATCATAAATAACAGAATCGAAATATATTTTTTGCGTGTACGCACTAGAATCTATATATAATTGATCATAAATAACAGAGTCGATATCTGCTTGCTGTACGCAATAGGAATCTCTTATATAAATGATCATAAATAACGGAATCGAAATATATCTTTGCGTGTACGCAATAGGAATCTATTTAAAGTGCAATCACATATTTAATCATAATTATATCGAATCCATATACATATGTATAAACAAATCAGGTAGCCTATAATCAATCTGTTACCTTATATCTTACCATAATCTGCAGTTATATGAGTTAGTATATTGATTAATGAATCAGATATATAAACATTTAGCATAAAAATCAACGAATCAATCAGCATAAACATTAATAACTTTATCAATTCATATATGAAATTTTTTATCAGTTAAAATATGATTTTTATCATGTTAATCTTCATTCTATGCAATTATCAGAGTACATTAGTATTTTCTGTAGCATAAGTATCTTAAAGAGATGAAGTGAAAAACTGTATCATTTATATATCCGTGATCACTATTTTATTAACCAATATCATGTTTATATTTTATTACTTGAATCAATTCATGTACACAATGAATTTTTATTTACTTATATATATATATATATCAACATAGTGTCTGTATCACACTCCTATAAGTCAGATGGCAAGTCAAGTTTGAGTAATATTCGGTAGCGGTTTTTTGGTAGCTGACCGAGCTAATGTAAGTGTTTACATATAAAAAAATATGGAATGTTAGTCCATAATATAAAAGTCTAAAACTAAAGAGGTCAAACCAAGAATTGCTTATGCAGGAATGTGATCAGACTAGAGACGCTAAAGATGACGTATACAATAAGTATGTAAGCTAAGATAACATGCGTCACCTGTAGTCATTCAATTGTTTATAAAACATTAGTCCAAGCTCCCTGCTTGAGACAACTACCCCGACCTATTATTCAAACGGCCTACGTGATCTGTAGCGTGTCTCATTCGATTGTGTGTTCGTATGAAACTATGTCATCTGATAGTATGTTCATATGTTCTAACTACTGTCTGTTCCTTCATAACTTGTAACGGAGATGGTAGACAGGCAGAACAGAGTTAGCTATCGTCATTAGAAGACCTGTACCTCTTTACCTAAGCTTTATCATGTAGAGGGAATAGGATTAGCCATCATCATTGGCAGAAGCGATCAAGCTATCGTCATAGAAGACTTGTACGATCATACCTGATCTTCATCATGTAAAACTTCAGAAAATTATATCTATTTTTATACTTAGTGTTTTCTACAAGAACCTCACCGAACCATGAGTTTTAACACATCGTCGTAA
Organism: Macrobrachium nipponense; assembly: GCF_015104395.2. Lineage (NCBI taxonomy): Eukaryota > Metazoa > Arthropoda > Malacostraca > Decapoda > Palaemonidae > Macrobrachium > Macrobrachium nipponense. The sequence continues at coordinate 12,835,239 of NC_087209.1, read as the reverse complement.
AGATAATCCGACTTCGTAAGTGATCTACAAAACCCCAGACACTCCATTGAAGATGGAAGTGCAATACCAACCGACTTAGCGTATAGATTATCGCTAGTCTAACATTACTCATAGGGCGCCTTATCATACAAGGCACAAGCCCTAATATATATATATATATATATATATTAGTTTATCGTCGCCAACTCGCTGTAAAGGATTCCTTCCTCTAACTAAGTAAAGAAAAATAAAGTATGGATGCTCATTTAAATGTGGTGTTAGGCTTAGTTTTAAGAGCAGTAATTATAAGGCTATGTTTTGAAATCGCTCCAGTTTGATAGAATAAAGTTGAAAAAATCATCTATTTTAAAACTTATCCTTTAAAAGGATGGAAAATTAAGCCTAATTTTGAAAGACCCATCTTTAGATGGGTTTATACCAATCTAGGTTAACGGAAGGCTTTAGAGCAAACAAGCTACTTTTTAAAAATATATATACCTGAAGCGAAAGTATGAAAGAAGGTGAGGATCCCAGTAAGGCTACTTATATGACTTAACACTTAATTGTGGCTGTTTATATCAACAGGGAAATTTAACGCTAGAGCTGCTGTGGTAGCTGCCTTCCGAAGAGTAACGTATCTTTAGGAAATTGCCAGAAAGGCTTCACCTTTTGACGGAATGGGACTAAAAAAAATCGACGGAATGGGGAAAAAAATCGACGGAATGGGGAAAAAAAATCGACGGAATGAGGACTAAAAAAAAACAAACAAACACCGACGTAATGGGACTAAAAAAAAAAATCGACGTAATGGGGCTAAAAATTAAAATCTACGGAGTGGGAATAAAAAAAATCGACGGAATGGGACATAAAAAACTGATGGAATGAGACAAAAAAAGTTGGAGTAGAAAAAATTTGACGGAATGGGTAAAAAAAAAATTTGACGGAATGGAAAAAAAAAAGACTGAATGGACTAAAAAAAAGAAGAAGTGAATTTTATTGATATTTCCATTAACTTGAATGCATTAATGACATTGAAAACGGCATTTCGACGGAATGGAAATAATAAATAGAGTAGAGGAATAGTAATTATATATGTTGTTACCGTAACGGGAATGAATTAATTATGAATCGAACACGGCAACATCAGTAATGCAATACAGTAGTATGGTTGCTACTTCCTTACTGTTGTTATTAGCTGACAATGACGAGGCTTGATTGCAACTTATTAAATCTGAAGATGGAAAATTGAAGACGGAACCACTTGGCATTTTATGTACTGTAGTCTGAAGGCTTTTCACGTTTGGACTATTATGTTAAAAGTTTAAGAATACAAACTTGAAAGCATGAATGAAAGAGCTATATTATACTCGACTTAGCACTTGCAGTTTCAGTATTCTGTAAAAGAAAACGGACAATGTTTGTCCTTTCGCTCTTAGATCTTGAATAGTACTGAGGCTAGAGGGCTGCAAATTGGTATGTTGATCATCCACCCTCCAGTCATCAAACAGACCAAATTGCAGCCCTCTATCATCAGTATTTTTTTTTTATTTTATTCAAGGTTAAAAGTAGCCATAATCGTACTTCTGGCAGCGCTATTGGAACCCACAATATAGGCTACCACCAGACCGTGGCTGAGTTTCATGGGCCGCGGTTAAGAGTTTTATGGATCGTGGCTGAGGCCACCACTGACAGAAGACAACAGTAGTGTAGCAAAGTATTAGAGACATTTTTATAGCCCACGTCGAAATCACCGTTTTATCACAATGTTACGTCAGCAATAGCTTCACTCGCCTCAACTGCTGACCAGTAAAACTTTCCCTTCGTCAGCAGCTAATCTGAAATGAACTTCAAATTGGCTATGTATTGCCTTTTCATAATCAGTAAGATTTGAACGGTAGAAGTGAAATATGTGGCTGTCTGTATGAAAACGTTCTTCAAATTAAGAAACCGATGTGTCTTGGAGCCGGCAGTTTTATTTATCTCTATCACTTCTTTTGGTTCATATTTTATTCGCGTTGTTACCTCAGTTTATGATATTATTGATATCGTCGTCGGTATTGCCATTATTATCGGTAGTAGTAGGAACTACTGTTAGGAGTGGTAAGAGTAATAGTAGTAGGAACTACGTCAGTTAAGAGTAGCAGTATTAGAAAAGTGGTAACACCTATAGTCTAAATTTCTTAACCTGGAAGACGAGTATGTTTGCATTATTTCCCTTCATCTTGAGATGTCATCAAAATTGATGCAGTTGCCCTTTGAAAGAATCCCATTTTTGGAAGGACTTGCGAATTCCCATTTCAGCGCCTCCCGGTCTGTTTGATCTGTGCGGCGTCTTCCTACCTCTGTGTCCGGGGAGTTCTGCTCTGGGTTGGAGGAGAAATCATTTTTCCTTTCAATGTGTGAAGGTTTTCGCTTCGTTTCTTGACAAAGTTTCGGGGTTTCTCAAATGCGTTGTGCTTAGGAGTCAGCAGTTTCTTCCAAACTGAAAATCAATTTGTCTTCGTATAGGAACGGTCTCTTCCTGTGCTGCTTTGTACAGTCAGCGTTTATAACCGTTTATTTCCGTTTCTGTATGGTGAATATACTGTTTTGTTCCTAATTTAACAAGGTTTCTATTCACTAATTCATTTTTTGTTTTTACTTATTTATACAGCTTCATAAAATCTTCCATCTTCACGGGTTAGCGAATGTCCTTTGATAACAGATTGTCATATAATGAAGCGAACTGAACGAGTAGAAAAATTCACCATTTTGTTCTAAGTTAGCCACCTTTGCATTGCTGTCTGGATTGCTGCTTAATTATTTGCATGCCTTAATGACAATTGCGTTAAGTAA
>NC_087209.1:12822425-12827425 GCF_015104395.2 Macrobrachium nipponense | reverse complement strand
AGAAAATTAAATCAAAGCCCAATGGAATGACTGATGTCTTTACTGCATTATCAGAGACCAATTTTGATTTTTCTGGTTTTAAAACTGGAATTTGTTTTCACTTCTATCTTCTTCATGCAACATTTCAAAATGAAGAGCACAAACTGACTACGCCTCCGAAAAGCGCCAATTTTTGGGGCTGTCTAACTATGCCTAATATGCAAATAAATATCTGAACAGTCATTAAAATGCTACTATGAGATTCAGGGCCTCTGTAACACGGTTTTTTCGCAATAACTTTTTATCTATGCAGTTCATAAATATAACGCTTATTCAGAATACACATTATATCTACACATAAATTTTGACTGTATTCTGCATTACGTAGGTTGAATAAATTTGGTACTTATAATGTAAAAGTGACTTTTTTTGAAGACGGGCAACTTACTCAGAGAAAAGGTTTCGAACGCACTCGTTACGTAACTTATGACAGCATTTCTTCCCTCTTTCTCGATGGATGATTGGCTATACGTAATGAAGGCTATACATCTGGCAACAATGACATACAAATTTAAATACAAGCAAAGCAGCACACTTTTATGAACTCTGAAACCTCTCCACTGATAATTGTCATAATGAACAAACCAACAAAATATGTTAATAAATACAAAAACACTTCGATTATTAGTCTAACTCCCAAAAATAAGTTTCCTAAGAAATTACAGTCTACTTTATAGGTCACAATCAGATTAACAAGATGTAGGGAATAGTTGGTAATTTTCAAAAACATAGTAGACAAGCTTGATTTGATAACTGCTATATCCAATGTCAAGCAATTTTTATTTATTGGCTATCTACCTATTTACTGAAAAAAAAAATTGCCGGTACCGTATTTTGGCTTTAAACCTTCACCAATAATGATCGTCAGAATGATGACTTCATGAGGCTTCATCCACTTTGGCCTCGTTATAATTCAGGATAACACTGAAGGCTATCATGGGCATTGTTGGGTTAGAAAATTTAACTTCTGGCTATAAAAACTCATTTCTCGAGTAGTTGTAAGAAGTGCTAAATGCTCCTTAAGGATCCCAGCAGTTGGCCTAAATGTTTAATTCATGTATATTACTGCTATACTGTTGCGGCACTACTGCTACAGTAGTATTACTACGCTAGCACAGATACCCCACCCCTATCTATGTATTGTTCCGCCATTCATAAAGTCTTTGGGTTTCAGAGCCGATGGAACAAGGTGAATGAGTTTCTGCCTGGTGGATGGGCGGGGCAACATTTTGTCAATAGTTGTTTACCTTGCTTACGTATGAATGTTTTTCCACTCTTGGCTCGTAATCATTGGCCATGGCGTCGGCTAGATCATTTTTACTCAATAAAAATTAAAACCATCTGGTTTAGGTTATTGATAATGCTGACAAAATTTGTGTGGTTGTAAAATATACATATGTCAACTTTCAGCTAAGTCCAAATAACAACTCACACTAATAAGCCACCAAATGATAGAATATGCATATAAATACGCATGAATAGGGTAACACACACACACACACCAACAGCTTAGGATCGAAAAGTAAAATTAAATAAATGGTAAACTGGAACTGTTTCAAAATATATAATGCTTTTCATTTTAAGTAAGTATGCGAACAAATATGAATGTTTTAAAGCTTACAGAAAACGACTCCAGGAAATTTTCAAAAATCAATAAACTAAAGTAACAAAGTGACGACCCCCCAAAAAAAATTGATAAAAATAAATATTTAATACTTATTTACAAATATGAAAAATAGATTATTCATAGGTAAAAAAAAATAAATGGTAGGGTGGCGAGGTTCATGAAGCATCAAAGCTGTTAAGTTAGCCACTAAAAAGCGAGTAAATATTTCGGGGAAGTGGAAAAACCTGGAATCTCAACAGAATGTGGTGTCAACGCCAGGGAAAGCGAGTAGCACGCACCAGCTCCTGATAGAGTAAACAAAATTTCCCAAGGAAATGAATCTTACACAATTGCGTATGACTTATATATGACTGTATATCTTTAGTAAGTATATAGGTATGCAATGAAATATATGCAATAAACACAAACTTACATTTTGAATACATATTGTTAACTTGACAGAATTAAGTACACGTATCCATAGCTAACAATTACAGGCGCGCACGCGCGCACACAGACACACACACACACACACACACACACATATATATATATATATATATATATATATATATATATATATATATATATATATACCATTATATATACACAGATTCATACATACGAAGCGGTATAAAAAATACATATTACGTACAAAACCAGCCATTCATAGTCCCTGAACCAAGTAAAAATATCCGATCAATCATTGAAAGGTAAAGCTAATAGATCTAGTTAGCCTCGTTCGTGATTAACAGCACCATTTCATCTGGACATAACAGTTCGCCATAACAGAGCAGCGTTAACTGAACATTTTCAATGTTTTAAATCTTTTGATCCCCTTGTTTTTTACTCTGCTGTCTATTTTTGAACCCAACAAAAGCTGTTTCGACAGGGAAAAATATCCAGACAAAAAAGTTGTATTGTTCAGTTGGATTAAATGTTACGTATAATACCTGTTTGCTTATACACAAATACATTCACACGTATCTCTTTCTTTCTCTCTCTCTATTTCTTCATAAACACACCCGTATACATAATATATATATATATATATATATATATATATATATATAGATATATATATATAGATATATATATATAATATATATATATAATATATATATATATACATATATATATATAATATATTATATATATATATAATATATATATATATATATATAATTAAGCGAATACCACGGGAAATGATAGACAGGAATCCAAGCGCTTTCGTCTTATTTATTCAGACATCGTCAAGGAGCTACTTGACGATGTCTGAATAAAGACGAAGCGCTTGGATTCTGTCTATCATTTCGCGTGGTATTCGCTTATTTATGAAGTCACGTGCATCTACTGTTGATTTTTTAAGCATATATAATATATATATATACATATATATATATATATATATATATATATATATATATATATATATATATGTTCTATTTAGCGTCCTTTTGCGTGTACATGCCACGAAAGAAAATGGCAGAATTATCAATGAACATAACTGTTTCCAAAGACTCAACCATGAAGAGAATCTGGGTCAGACCTTATCGATACCGGTCATAAATACGTCCCCCTTCTGCCAGTGGGAAAAAAAAGGAGAGGATTAAAAGTTTAACACTTTACTCTTTCCAGTTTCCTCAGACTGGAAAACAGAAACTTATGTTGGTACTGGTAAAAAAAATGAAAGAAAATCCTAATGGGTGATTTTAGCCCTAAGAATTTCTTAAATTACAATGAACTGGGATTTATCTGCATTAAAGCCCATTGAGTGGGACATTTCAGTGTTTGAGGGTTCCCTTGATGCCAGACGTATGAAGAGAAATAGTGAACGCACCCAGCACCCACGTGTCGGTTGTCAACATCAACAAGGTAAAGTTTCTTGTGAAGGTGAGTGAAATTTTCATATCTTTTTTATATCAGCATCCACTAGATGACATCATCTTATGTTTGGAATCATACTTAACATATCCGCGAAGCTTTGGAATTCATTAGGTCTTTCCAAGGCTTTGTATTTTTTTATAAATCATTCACTAAGTTTTTCTTTCCTTGGGATGTGAAAATGTCCATTCCAGGATTTTGAGGTAATGAAAATTGGGATAATATTATCCCAGCAGTGTTTTCTTTGATATGAAAAGAGAATAACAAAACTAAATTTTTATTGGGAGTAGTCCTTTTTTAGTTGCTGGTTGAGTATCTTTTTAAAGATTATAGTATGCAGGTGCACAGAATAGCCATCCTTGTTTACCTAACCTAACTTAGCCATTTTTTCCTGTCGATTTCCAATAACAAATCCTTGTCTGGTTGGGGTCAGCTCATGCTTTATTCCATAGGCTGCCCCACGTTGAAATTATGGACTGACATACTATAATGATACCATATTTTCAAATACTTTATTTTTCTTATTTATTTCTTCATTCTAGGCTATCGCTGATATCCCTCATGGAAATAATCAAAGGACTATATGGTCAGGCCAATTTCTATATAATCTTTATATTTGGATGATGTGTTTTATCATTATGCTGTTTTTACACATTGTACAATAAGCATACTTTCAAATAAGGAAACCTTGTACACCTATTCCTTGTTTTTCGACTCTAGGCTATATACATAATATATATATATAATAATATATATATATATATAGATATATATATATATATATATATATATATATATTATATATTGTTTTCTTGCAGATGAGTAAAAGAAGGCAAACGGAAGAGGAAATACAATATGCACTGGAAGAGGATGCCGACGATTATGAACCATTAGATACTGACAGTGATGGAACAAACGATTCTTTTTCAGATGAATCACAGGATGATACAGTCACAGAAGAGGAAGACCTAAAGACACCCACTAGCCCAGAAAATGATTCGCACAGACGTATGGAATATGTGTGGACTAAAGACAAATTTTGTGCCTAAGCATGACATACCAGATAAGCATGACTGCATTTAACTAAGTCTGCAACAACAGCTGCATCAGAGTCATTTTCTACAAATAGCGCATTACACTAATGAGAGACTTGATATTTTGGCTGAAAAGAAGAAAAAAAACATTCAACACACATGTCTCTCAGAGTTGATGGTAATCTTCGGATGCACACTAGTGATGTCTTACAATCGAGTACCTGCCATGAGAATGTATTGGTCAAGAAAGTCCTCACTAAGAAATGAGAAAATAAGAGAGTCAATTTCAAGGGATAGATTTCAAGTACTTTTTTCGAAACTGTACTTCAATAATCCATGTAAACCAGCAGATTCTTCCAAGATATTCTATGTAGAAGATGTGGTGAGGTGCTTGCAAAAACTTTTCTTGCTGCAAGAACAGACAGCACATTTCAGTC
>NC_087209.1:12799925-12817425 GCF_015104395.2 Macrobrachium nipponense | reverse complement strand
TCTGATTTTATGTTTTTATTTTTTTTTATTTATTTATTTTTTTTAAGGAAATTTGTCTGTTCCTGACACACAACTTCAACCGAATTCCGACAAATTCTTCACAGTTTTCACAGTGCAAAAAAGTTTTCTTTCTGTATACGAACAAACGTAAAGCCCTTAAATACGTTTTATATAGTACGCAAGGTCCCAATATCAATCTATCAGTCAGTTACTGGATTCTCCGTTTGAACTTAACTCTCTCTTTTATTTTGTCTATCTTAATTTATTCAGTGTTCCCCCTCATTAATTTTCTCCCAACCAGTCGATCATTCGCTCTTCCGCTTTCTAATCGTGGCCTGTCATTTACGAATAAAAACATAAGAGATTCCACTTCTCTTTTCCTCTTCCCTCCGTTCACCTCATTCACTTGGGAAATGAATAATCGAGGATGAAAGGTTGAAGGATTGTCGTTGGTTATTGTATATTATCTCCTTAATCCAGCCTATGAATTTTATTTTTTTTAAATCGTATACCAGCTCTTCTAGATTTGGTGTGTTTATGAGCACATTTACGTATAGCATCCTTACGTATAGCATTGATAAATGAACATTAACAACAGTCCTACATGGTTTTTTTTATTTTTTTATTTTTCGGGTTTATGAAGAAAAGGATATACGAATCAATGAAGAAAAAGATATATGAATCTTTTTATGATGACTTCTCTGAAACTGCGTAACAATATTAGTTCATTTATTACTATTTTCCCTCAACATGCAAACAGGAGGATTAAAAGTTTCAATAAACAACGAAAAAAATCACCTAACCATAAAACTAAAATGATAATTAAGAGCAAATCAAGCAAAGTATATTAGACTGTAGTTGTCGCTGGGCAGATATTCCTGACGTCACTGAATTCCTTCAGCAGGGGCATTTGGCCTCCGCACGAATCCCCGACGGTCCATAATACGATTATCAGAGGCCACGTCAACGATAATCCCTTGTCGTGGGGCCTCCCCTGGAAGAATAATCGAGTCGGCGACCGAGAGGCCGACATTTCCATGCACGCCGCGGCTGGAAGAGGATGTGGCAGGAGGAAGCCGCTGGAAAAATGGAAAGGTTTGTGATCTGTTGGTGATTTTAAATTTTACAAGTTTTATTTTATTATCTGGAGGTTGTACAAATCATCATGATCAAGGGGCAGGTAGTGTTGAAAAAAGTATTTCGTAAGAGAGGATCATTAGAATGTGACGTGAGCCTAATGGCGCTGGAAACGATTTAGATCATTAGTAGTGAGATATGAAGTAGAATTTAATGGAAAGAGAGAGAGAGAGAGAGAGAGAGAGAGAGAGAGAGAGAGAGAGAAACTTTCCTCGGCAACTAACTTTCTTGTTTAGGACGGGGAGTTAAATGGAACGGCTGAGAAACCGAAAGAAATCTGAGATCTCTTCCTAATCAAAATATTCAAATCAATTCGATATTGAAAGTAAACAGTTTATAAATACATCATATACATTTCGCTTCGCCCTTGATCTAAGCACGGAATTAGATACATGGTTGTTAGACGAATGCAATGGTTTGCAATCAGAAATATATATATATATATATATATATATATATATATATATATATATATATATATGTGTGTGTGTGTGGTGTGTGTGTGTGTGTGTGTGTGTGTGTGTATACACATATATAAATATATACATACATATATATATATATATATATATGTGTGTGTGTGTGTGTGTGTGTGTGTGTGTGTGTGTGTGTGTGTGTGTATTAGTGGCACCAGTTTATAAGTCAGTCAAATCACACAAAAATGGTGAACTAGTTCTGAAGAGTTAATTAGTCCTTCTCAAACTACACTGCTTAGTGGATTATCAGTGACGTACATACAAAAAATTAACTAAACTTGAATTTCTTGTGTCAAAATAATGAAAAAAAAAATATCTAGCTTTATTTGTAGAAACGAAATCTCTGTGAATATATTCTGAATCACTCAAGAGCTTATTAACAATACAAAATTATGTCCATCATCGAAGGCCAGAGTGAGAACGATATATATAACTTGGAGTAATTATTATTAATTGAAATAAGTATATAATTTTTGACTTACGCAAAAATGCCGTAAGTTTGGGTGACTCATGGCGGAAGCTACTATGATGGCAGCTCTAACAATGAACAAGTATGGAGGTGGGAAGCCGTTTTCCAAATTTAATCCTCCGATGCAGGACGTGTAGGAGTTGAAAAATTATTATCAATAAAATTCGGATTTCAGAATGATGAAATCATTTTGAATTTCGAAAAAAAAAAACAGAATTCTGGCGAACACGTGATTGCAACATTTTTTAAATCGCGAATGAAAACTAATTTTCGCAATGGATTTAGACAGGTGAAAACGAAAAGTGTTATTTCTTCTGAATGGTAAACGAAAATTGAGGGAAATCTGACCTCGTTAGAGAGAGAGAGAGAGAGAGAGAGAGAGAGAGAGAGAGAGAGAGAGAGAGAGAGGGTGGAACAATCCAAATTTTGTGAATCAATAACTCAAAAGACAATTCACTTGTGATCTAACCGCATCATATTCACGATATAAAAATACATTCGATGCAGACATAGCCAATTGATTAGGGAATTACCTCGCTGCTTCAAACTGTCAAGGCACTGGTGATAATCTTGATAATACTAAAATCCCTATTTGATTACTCTCAGAGCATAAATAGAGGACTCCATTAACTGTCGAAGTATGTCATTAACTGAAATTAACAAATGAAGTTAACAACTTCATCTTCAGATATTCCAAAATCTGAAGACCTTTATCGTAAAGGGCCATCTTCTTTATCATCTTAATCAAACATGACAAGACCTTCAGCAGTAAAAGGTCACTGCGATTATAAAAAATATACGGCTTCTCGTAAGTGTGATCAGTATTGATCAGTATTTTAATCACACACACATACACACACACACACACACACACTAACACACCCATGCATACATAACCACTCCCAACAAACCTGTAGCTTTGAGGTTAAAAGAAATCCCACTACAAATTTTTTACACTCCTGGTGGCTGGAAGGCAGCAAGTAATCCTCGGGTTAAAAGTTACTGTGCTACTTCCCACAAAATCTAATTACCTGATGACAGTCACAGGAGTAATAAAATATTCGTAAAGATCTACGTATAATTTGTTTTTCGTAGTAATCACTCAAACAAACAGACAAGGAACAGAAAAGCAAAACACCAACAAATAAAGGAAATTAATTTCTCAAACTGATACATTCATGATTGCGTATCTGATTCTGTCGATGCCTTTGTTGAAGTCCAAATTGTTTTTCGCCGCAACTTCTGCAGGATATTTGTTCCCAGAAACTTGGAGAAGGTTTTGCAATGATATTAATTTAACAAAACTTATGAACAGCGCAGCTTCGTTTCAGATGCAATGTGGCTGAGCGGAGCAAAATGAGAGCAAAAAAAAAGGCAAACTAACTACATGGATTAATAAAATGAATATATAAGGAATTTTGGCTGTTAACAAATTTTTCTGACAAATATTACAATGCAATAAAGGTATATATAAAAAGATATTATAACGGTAAATACCACGAGGAAAAGACATTTCCAGAATTTTTGTTTTGCAATCATGACTTGGCCGAGTACTTTCGGTCCTATTCGGACCCTTTACTGAGTAAAGGGTCCGAAATAGGACCGAAAGTACTCGGTCCAACTCGTTTTTCATTTTTTTTCCTTCGTGGCACCTTTATTTAATATATATATATATATATATATATATATATATATATATATATATATATATATATATATATATATATATACAGCACAAATTAACATATAAATTCTAGGACCTGACTCCACCAATTCATAAAGATTTGCGCAACTTGAAAGATCTAAGAAGGAACTACACACACGCAAAAATTTAAACAAATCGTCGTTCCTAACACCTATCGTAAAGCCAGTTTAAAGTTCTAATCACTCGAGCTCAGTATCTATCAGGGATCAGTGTACACCAAGAGTGTTAGTTTAGTAAACATTTTCAGAACGAGAACGAACACTAACCTCGCAATGAAAATGCTTTATCCAAACAGCTGGTAACTGGTGCAGCTGTAGGAGGGCTTTGAAATAATCCAGCTACAATCTTTAAAGCTATCTAATCACATGTGATGATTCTGTGCCAATCCTTTCTCTCACCAAGGATACCAAGGAATGGGTTGACAAAGGTGTCTTTGTCGCAACCTGATTTCTGTCCCATAGCGCAATCAGTTTATACGTTCTAGTGATCCGGATTTCAGAGTAATTTTCCAAATCAGTCAACAACATGATGAAGATTTTTCCCTTAGATCTTCTACTGAAGGGATTAATGGGTATATAGATACTGCAATCCGTATGATAACTTAAAGGTTTAATTCCTGAGTCCGATATTCGTTTGCATTAATAGGAGCAACACCCAATCCCTTGCACACACACATCTATATAAAAGTGAGAGAAATGAATGAGGGAGGACTTTAGTATTCATTTATTGCTAAAAAGGGGGGGGAGGGCAGTGAGCTAAAAAGTACTGTGTAATGCATCTTTTAGCGTACTCCTTCCTCAATAATGATGACGGACCCTTCCAACATTTATAAATATCTCCATCGCAATTTGCATAGATAAATACGGAAGTCAATCCTTTAACTACAGAGCTGCCTTTACATCTGGCAACTTCATGGAGCTGTGAAAACTAACTATACTAACGAACTTAGTTTCTGCCATCAATCAGTCTTGCAAAACATCACAGGTTTCACAAGAACAAAACGCCAGTTGTAAGCAACAATGAAACAAAACTTGTATTGATTTATTGGTCTGAGTATTGCTAATATATATATATATATATATATATATATATATAATATATATATATATATGTATATATATATATATATATATATATATATATATATATATATATATATATATATATATATATATATATATATATTAGATTCATGCGTGTTTTTTTTGTATTCTCAACACAAACGACGGAGAGCCCTTAATATATATAATATAGTATATATATATATATATATATATATATATATATATATATATATATATATATATATATCTTTTCCCAAGCAAAAACTATTTCAATTCAAGGAAATACAAAGGTTTTACGAAAGTACGTTATAATTGGGTCTCTCTCTGGCAGATTTATTTTACTCCGCTGAACACAATAACACCTCGATTCTACTTTATTCTCAAGAAATGCGGCCTTAACAGTAGTTGTGTCTATTATATTTTTCACTGGGAAAGGAACGACTTACGTCCTTTAGTACTGAGTGGAACGCTATATTCATCTCCAAAACTCCCATTGAAATTGAAGGAATATGTTCACAATAATTATTTTTTGTACGTCTATGGATATTTTGAATGACATGTATACTATAAAGTGAGAAATGACAGAAAAAGGAATTCAGAGGAAAAATAATTTAATGTAATTTTTGCTTATGAGTATAGAGTAATTTGACCAGTTTTTATTATTATTATTATTATTATTATTATTATATTATTATTATTATTATTATTATTATTATTATTATTATCATGTGCTTTTCAGCACCACTGAAACATTTCGATTACTAAAAATTCACAAAAGGCAAATAAACCATTAAAACCCGTGAATACCGTTAAATTTTGCAATGTAAACAAAATTGTTCTTTTATTCTGTAAATTCCAAATTTACAAAATTCTGCAATGAAACCTTTTTCATAACAGTTGTATCAGTTGGTTAACTTCCTGTACCTATGCAGTAAAATACAAAACTAAATGAAAAATTTAAAATTGGAGTCCTTGACTTCATTCGTTGAGAAGAAAGCTGTAAGAATACGCGGGCGCCAACTTTCTATCGTGGAAAATATTAGAAACCCCTAAAATTGTTACTCTAGAATAGAATTAGAACTGAATATCCAAGTGGGTTTTTGTACTAGAACAAACCCGCGGAAAATACTAGAAACAGACTCGGAAAATATTATTTCGTTATGCAGTATTTTACTATCTTTATACGTCCTCTGCGACGAAATGAAAGCATAGAACGAAAACCCACGAAATGAATTGTAAAACGAAGAAGAAGCAGAAGAAGAAAAAGAAGAAGAAAACATTCCCCCATAAGGACTGTAAAACGAATCTTCCCTGAAGAAAAGAACCTTTATCTTCCCCACGGGCCTATGCGGTCCTGTGCTCTCGGTTTTCCTAACAGTGCATCGGACATTGCAAGCAGATTTGCAAATAAATTTCTCTCTCACTCTCTCTCTCTCTCTCTCTCTCTCTCTCTCTCTCTCTCTCTCTCTCTCTCTCCCCTGCCCCACCGGAGTAAATGAATATCGTAAATAGAGTTTCTATTTTTCTGTCTTGGAACTTTACAGAGTATGAAATCGGCTGAGCTGGTATATGACGTTGCTGGTTTAGTCACGAATTATACCTATTTTGATTTTGTAATTTTTTTCTTCATATAGATATCGCACCTTTTCCCAGTCTCAATTTGCCAGAATGCCAACTTAGACTTTTATGCCATTATAATATTACGATCCCCGTGAACCACAATGGCTGGGGTCTGGCTAAAAAAAAAAAAAATTTTTAAATAACATCATCCCTATTTTTTGAAAATAATTCTGATTGGATATGAAGATCACCAGTTGTAATGATATTTTCATGGAAAACAAACTAGTATATTTATTAATGTTTGTTCGCATAACGCAGCCTTTCATGTGACATGGCCATAGGCAATAGTGTTATGATAAAGGGTATTTTGATCCTAATTACCTGAAATTATAATTTTAATGAATTTCACAACAGGATATGAGAAATGCGATATACAATGTGTGTGATGAATTTATTTACTATAAAGCGCTTATGATATTTTTCTCCTAGGATTTTGAAATAAAGGCTGCCTAGCCACAGTGGCGTACTAAATGGGGGGAAGGGGCGGGGCTGTCCGCCCCGGGTGACAGCTTGATGGGGGTGTCATAAAGGCTCATAGAATATATCCAATTCCTCCGTTTGATGTTTCCAATAATAATAATAATAATAATAATAATAATAATAATAATAATAATAATAATAATAATAATAATAATAATAATAATAATTAATTATTATATTATTATTATTATTATTATTATTATTATTATTATTATTATTATTATTATTCAGTGATTTTCTGAGGCAGAAATCGCCCGTTTTCTTTTTACCAAAATTGATCAGATGTATAAAATTATTGGACCTATTCATATTGAAGGTGATTCTGTTGAAGAGAGAGAGTCCTATTTGGGATTCATTCCTGTTGCCCGAAAAACTGCACGTGACCTTACAAAGGATATACTAAGTAGTTTAGAGAATGATGGACTAGACATTACACTTTGCCGTAGTCAAGGATATCGTAGTACTGCAGCTATGGCTGGTATTCATGGTGGAGTGCACAAAAAAATAAAAGGATTAAAACCAAAGGCTTTGTTTGTACCATGTGCTAATCATTCCTTAAACCTTTGTGGGGTGCACTCTTTTGGAATTAATTCTACGTGTCACATTCTTTGGAGCAGTAGAGAGACTTTATTGCTTCTTCGCACAGATGGGAAGTACTGAAAGAAAATATGGACCTGACAGTTAAAAAACTTTCTCAGACTAGATGGAGTACACATTATGTCGCTGTAAATCCACTCAAGAAACTATTTGAAAAGCTGATTACAGCCTTGGAGACATTGACAGACCGAAAAGAAAATGTAGATACAAGAGGATCAGCTGAAAGTTTACGAAAAGCAGTGTGTGATTTTTCATTTTTGTCATTTCTCTCTTTCTGGTGTGATACACTGGAAGAAGTAGACCTCACACAAAGATATTTGCAAACAGATGGAATAAGCTTGGAGAAATGCTGTGTAAAGATCAAAGGTTTGAAATTGTTCCTTAGAAGTCAGCGCAATGAAATTGTGAGAAAGCAATTGTATATACAAGTCAAGTATGTGAAGAAATGGGGATATCCATGGAAAGACGAGGAAGAATAAAGAAAAGAAAGCCTGGAGAGCTTGCTAGGGATAGTGGACTGACACTGCAAAAGGAAATAAGGAGATCAATGTTTGAATGTATAGATAAGCTTAGTAAAGAACTGAATGTTCGATTAGAGGCCATAGATAATGTGCTGTCAACAGTTGCAGCCATTCAGCCACACACCTTCCTCTCTGTAAATAAAGAACAACTTCGGAAAACCATCTCAAACATGTCTAAGATTTTTAATGAAATTCCAGAAGAGGAGGTCATAGTGGAAATTATGCGACTCGGAAGACACCTGGAGGCCGCTAAAATCACGACTGTAGAAGCCAACACTTGGACGAACGATCTTACAGTTTCTCAAGTCCATTGTCAAATGGGGCTTTGGAGAATCCTTGCCAAATTTATCTCTGTGCATGAGACTCTTTTTAACAATTTGTGTATCAGTAGCACTATAAGAAAGATGAGAAAGAAGTTTCTCTAAGATAAAGCTTATAAAGAATGATCTTCGATCAACAATGAATCAAGCAAGATAGAACAGTCTTGCTATAATTTCTATAGAAAATGAGTATGTAAAGAATATTAATTTTGATGATGTAATCGACAAGTTTGGTGCTGCAAAGGCACGTACAATGAGAGTGTAAAAATTGTCTTATTTAGTAAATCAGAAGGAGACTATTTAGCTTCATTTAAAGATGCTTTCTTTTACATTGATATCTTTTCTGTTGCTGAACAAAATTTGTTTTAGTTGCGATTATGGTTTTATCTAGCCTACGATATGCATGTATTACAAGTGGCTAAGAATGAAACGTCAATGAACTATTATTGTTGAAGTATTACAAGATATCAACAAAAAAAGCTATACATTTATTCCTTATCAAAATTCTGAAGTTATTGGGCTTTGTGGGGAGGGGGTGTAAAGGAATATTAGCCCAGGGTGCCAAATACTCTAGGAACGCCTCTGCTTAGCCAAAGATCGGTTTCTAATACAATTCATTAATTAAAATCTACGCAGGTTATCGAAAAAAGCCATGATTTTTTTTTTGGTAGCATGTGACTTCCAAATTTTGCAATCAATAACGAGAGGTTTGTTTGTTTGTTTGTTTGTATGGTGTTTTTACGTAGCATGGAACCAGTGGTTATTCAGCAACGGGACCTACGGCTTTGCGTGACTTCCGAACCACGTCGATAGTGAACTTCTATCTCCGGAAAATCACATCTCTCACCCCTCAATGGAATTCCCGAGAATCGAACTCGCGGCCACAGAGGTGGCACGCCAATTTCATACCGACCACGCCACTGAGGCGCTAATAAGGAGAGGTGAAGCTCAAAATTATATGACCTGGCAAAAAAAAAATGAATAACTGCATATTAGGTCATCAAAGACTGCAGGTCAAAATTCATGCCCCCAAGCAGTCTTACAGATAAAAAATTTAAGATGTCTTGTTCTAACAATGCATTAATATGATTTATAAAGTACCTTTAAGAACATTACAAAAAATTTGTACTCCAGGAATGGCAACGAACAAAGCCTACATACAATCTTCAAGAAGGGAAGAGCATCTGATCTTTTGAAAACTAAGAGAGAGAGAGAGAGAGAGAGAGAGAGACTATTATATTTGGAAGTCACTGATATCCTTGATTCCAACAAAGGATACAAAATACGTAAAAATCTCTTATCTTATGCGTTAAAATTGTCAATGCTCGGAAAAATATAGCGATATATAAGACGTGTTTATTCTGTCTCGCTTTCTCCGTACATGTTTTTTTCTTTCTTTCAAATGCATATTGCACTGCATATTCAGTTCCTTTTTAAACGGCTCTGGATTTGCATAGGATAATAGATATTCTGGTAGTGCGAATTCACGAGAGTTGTTGCATATTTCCTGCTGTTTGAATTCTTTGTTTTCTTCTATATTGAGGAAGTTGTATATTCATTTGTACAGCAGTTGAATTTGAATATGAAAACACTTTTACGTATTTTGTATTCTTTGTTGGAATTAAGCATATCAGTGCTTACCTTCCATATATATATATATATATATATATATATATATATATATATATATATATATATATATATATATATTATATATATATATATATATATATATATATATATATATATATATATATATATATATGTATATATGCGTGTGTGTGTGTGTGTATTACATTAACCGATTTTTCGAAATGTTCTTATTGCGTTATCTCCTTAATTCCGTTTCCATTGTAGTTCGGAACTTACCATTTTGTCTTCGACCCATTCATTGCATAAAGTATTACTCAGCTATCATTTATCTTTTTTGACAGCTATGCAAGGGATCACAAGAATAATTGCTGTATTGTATAATGAATCTCATAGATTATACCATACAATTAAAACATAAGTGTATGGGTGTCCCTTTAATACGCTGTGATCAATTCACTTCGATTTTCTGTCAGTTTACCTTGATGTACATTTAATTTACAGGGAAAGCTTGAACGTTGCTCCAGAGCGTTTACCATAATTATTGATGGTGATTTTAATACTTTGACTTGATAAGAATTTGTACAACCAATGAGAAAAAAAATGAGGAAAATCGCTTTGATTCTTCAAGGGCCGATTAAACCAACGGTACTCGAAGAGAATTTCTTTATTCATGATGAAAGACTTAGTTTAACTTTGATGAACATGAGGATAGCAGAAATCACCAAACAATGGACGGTAACATCAGATCACTTTTCATAAACGGTTGCCAAATAAGTAAAGAAAGACATGATGTATTCATTAACCCGGAGAACTAAAAAAAAGATAATATTAATAAATAAACTATTGTAGTTTCTGGCAAGAGTTGCCGACAAAGGAATGGACAGGCATCGAAGCTCGACTAGGTTTGTGAGAATTCATAAAAAGTCCGGTTATCTCTGAAGTCGGATATAAAAAGCAGCCTTTGGGTGTCATCGTAGACAGTTTCTGTTTAACCTGTTTGTACGCGTATTAACATTTCGTGTCATCCAGGATTTGCCGAAGAGTAACAGTATAGGCAGAAGGCTGTATGTACCTGGCTCATAATCTTCAAATATAACTAAATTATCACGTGGGTTTAAACTTATTATGATTCTGACGAGGAGTGTAAAACCTGATCGTAATATTGACTACTATCCATTCTTTCTCCTTTGTGGCATAAACATGGGCACGTCTTTTTAAACAGAAAATGCGCGCATATTAAGAATATTTTGAGGGGAATTTTAAATAGACTCTTATTTCAGGAGTCAGTAAAATGAACAAAGTCTGTCTTTTTCTTCTGAAGTCAAATATCTAATATCTAAAAACATTCCTTAAAAACATCACAAACCAAGCTTATAATGACGATAGATGATTATTTTCCTTTTACTGTCATTAATTTATATTCGTATATAAAAATAAAAAGCATAACAAACATCACTGAATGATGACGGATATACAATCCCTCAAAATCCTTCTCCCTCAAGTCGAATTTTAAAAACATCACATACTGAAACTAGTTAAATTTCACCTGGCCCCAGTTTTACATGCAAAGGAGACCGACTACTATTTTATTTAGCTGTAAGTGAAGTGTCATTTTTGACAGCAGCATCAGCCGGTGGAAAAATATCGGGGGATATAAATATAAATATATTTATTTTGGCTACGAAAGTTGTATCCAACGTTTAATTAAAATTCAGTCAAGGTCGGTACGTATATCTGTTACCGAGGAGGACTTTAAATGTCAGTTACTGAGGCCTACGTAAATGATCATTCATTTTTCAGTACGATAAATTAGTTTTTTGTTATTATACATTGTAAGGATTCATTTGTAAGAAAGTTATTCAAATGAATGGCAAATCTCTTCGGAAAAAATATATATATACATACATACATACATACATACATATATATATATATATATATATATATAATATATATATATATATATATATATACGCACGCACACACACACATGCACACAAACATATATATATATATATATATAATATATATATATATATATATATATATATATATATATATATATATATATATATATATATCTGCCATTACAGCATTTTCATTTCTATAACTACTTTTGCTAAAACTACTAATATACTACTACTACTACTACTACTACTATTAATTCAATGTACAAATGTGACTATCGCCAAGAATAATATAATAATATTAATAATGTTAATAATAACGACCCAACCGAAATAGCCGACGGTGATGGTAATAATAATATGGAGGTAATTAATAGACCGATGAAGTGAAACCAGCGAGAGAGAGAGAGAGAGAGAGAGAGAGAGAGAGAGAGAGAGAGAGAGATGATGCAATAATTACAACACATGATTAGAAATCTTGTTCTGTTCTTTCAGGAGATTAATTCTCCTTTTGAAATGAGCGCTGGTTTTTGCAACGATCAGGGTTCAGTGTCCACGTTAAACCAGTTTTCGCATTCAAATAAGTAACTTCAGTACAATATAAAGAACTATCTCTGGAAAGGTATTAACGAGAACGATGCACAGGACAGAAATCGATGGAGACGACTCATTCACAACAGCGACCCCATATAAAAATGGGTTAGAGCTGGGAAGAAGAAGAATAAGGATCTACCTCCATTATATATACATACATACATATATAGATATGTATATATATACATATATGTATGTATTTATACATATACATATCTAATATATATATGTTATATATCTATACACATATTGATATATGTATGTATATATGTGTGAGCACTGTATGCATATATGCGTGCATGAGTGTACACATGTTAAATCAAATAAGGCTGCCCTTCTGCAACAGCAGAAAAGAAGGAGTGGATACCTATGGAGCACACAAACAGAAGGCATTTCTCGATCAGCCTCTTCAAGCGAAAGTTGGCCAATAAAGGGGCTGCAATTTTCTATGAAGAGAGCGACAGAGTTCCTTTATATTTCACTTTTATTCCGCAATAAACTTTGGGGCAATAAAAGCAAATCCTCTGGTATGGAGGTCATTGGTAGGAGAGCAAAAATGCAGAGACGGAGGATGGAGGGGGGGGGGGAGTAGGGGGAAGGAGGGTGGGGGTTGGAGAGAAACCTTATTAGGTTTGGCACTCAAATGACCTTGAGGTATTTTGGCACTTCTTGTTACAAGAGAATTGGACGTAAGTTAGGTTGATGATTCCAGTGACATTAACACTGAAACAATCCCTTGTGCTTTGACCGTCTTTTATTTCTGTTTTTGATGATACTGCTCTGTTGATTATAATTCTTTTCGATGAACAACAACAACAACAACAATAACAGCAACAACAACAACAATAATAATAATAATAACAGATACCTTCTTCATGGGACCTTTTCTTCTATTCCCATGTTAATGATGCATGTCTCAAGATTTAGTATTATTTTCATACTAATCAATTCACTATTGTTTTCTTGAAGTTATAAACCTTCTTGCGCATCTCTCATTCTCGATAGGAAATGAAATAAGAGGCAGGGACGGACGTAATTTCTGATCGCTGCTGATAGAACAAAATATCAGCCAAAGCTTCTTACAATTATTTTCAATATCTTCAGACTTTGTAAGTTCTTCAAGGAGAGAGAGAGAGAGAGAGAGAGAGAGAGAGAGAGAGAGAGAGAGAGAGAGATGCCTCTGCCTTTAAAACGCTGGCATGAACTTGAATTGGCAAAAGGAACATTCCATAACATTTTATGATTCTTACACACAACACATACGTCCAGTGTTATTTCTGTTGTTATGGAAACCAAGGTCACTCCCCTTCTCTATTTCATAATTAATTTTAAGTCATAAAGGTTTGAATCAAATCCTTTGCAAACAGACTACGCCATCGGATAGCCAAGCACATAAGAGTATTATGTTCGGGCACCAATGAATTAAACTAGGCCACACTTCCATCTCTAAGTATACTGTCAAACGTTTTGTGTTTTCCAAATGTTTTCGTTTCTGGCTGTGAATCGGATGTGTTGAAGAGAATAAATGGTCTGTCATTCAGGCTGATTATTAAAGCCTAATTAGATGTTCTTTTTGGGTGTGGTATCTATATTTTAAATTGAGTGTAGGTGGGCGCTTCACAGAGAGAGAGAGAGAGACAGACAGACAGACAGACAGACGAATCGACCAGAAAAGGGATTAAAAATAAGTGTACTTGCAAGTTAATCAAGATTAATTTCCAGCATCAAACATTTTTTTTACACTGCAAGGTGAAACGTATACACTGACATCACAAAACTATGAACAGACAGTACATATTTATATCCACACACACACATATATATACATATATATATACATATATACATATATATATATATATATATATATATATATATATATATTATATATATATATATATATATATATTAATTTTAATGCTTTAACTGGTAACTGGTAAATCTGAATAAAGTCACAACGAAATATAACCTTCCAAGTCATCCATTTTCTACATATGCTTTGATTTATTCTAAATTCATTTTCACTAGATCCGGGATAAAAAAAGAAATAATTCCGTATAGGTCTTATTGAGGATAATACAAGAGTTTTTTATTTTTACTGATACAAATAATACAATATTTCCATGTCAATTACATTTCCAATTGAAATATAGAAGGCTCAGTCAGCAAAGGCCTAAAATTATAATTAAACATCAAGTATAATCTTTGGAAAATCAATCAAATATGTAGATATTTTTAAAAACTAATCTGAATAATTCATTGTTTTGATACCCGTCAACAGTAACATAATATATCAATTATCGTTAACGCTAAATGACCTTAATGCATCATATGGAAAATCTCCCCTATTATTCCAGATATTATTTTGTTTCCATTTACCTGACCTTTAAAATCTATATTTCGTCCCAACACATTTATATATAACATTTATATATAACATATATATATAACATTTCTAACTCTCCTCATTTTAGCTTTAATTTCCCAAAAGCAAAATCGTATAAAGTCCAGTAAAAGCTCACTGTCAACATCCCGATGGTTTCAGCATAAATTATAAGACTTCATCTGTTTAAAAATGTAAGAGTATCACCACTAATCTCCTCTGCATAGAGAAGGAATATAACAACAATACATTAAAGAAATTTATTGGAAGGTACACAACAAAATCTAAAAAATAATAAAAAAATATATATATATAAATTGTGGAGTAAACTGGTGTAGAAAGAATCGGTTTCAATGCCTATTTTTCCTGCACTTTTCTGAACCTTAAAATATATATTAATTTATACATGAATATAACTAAAGACTTCAGCTACCTAAAATCAGGTTTTCTGTGTTGGAAGAATTTCCCCTTAAATAATCTCCTTGCATTTCTTTTTGAAGCGAAGAAAAATGAGAAACAAATAGAAGGTATCTTAAGGTAAGAATAATATTTCATTCTCTGGGTTTAGTAATTAGCGCTCATTAACTAAAATGCTCACGACTCAAACATTCCCGGGAGACGAAGCGAAGAAACGCATTAAAAGATCGCATAAATAAAAAAATAAAAAAAAAATAAATCCTGCCCCATTTCGTAATGAACCGCTGAGCCTGTAAAAATAACCGACGAAGGAAAGACAATTCCATTTTTTTTTTTTTTTTTTATAGATTCTTATTACTTTATTTCTGGAAATTGTTTCTTGAAATGTCTGTCTTCATACTTTATCGCATTTCCCAACGCATTCGCTAAGAGCATAAAAGAAAAAAAAAATTTTCTCTCTCGCCTCTCTCTGGATTTTGTCTAATGAGCTCTTTTCTTCTGGGTATTTTACTTCAGGCGCGTTCGTAAAATTTTAAATTATTTCGAGAAACATTTCTTTTTAAACAAACTTTTTTTTTTTTTTTTTTATACTAAACATGAAGATACAGCCATAAGTAAAAATCATAGTATTGCACACACAAGTCCTCGTTTGTCAGTTGCATTTTTCAGAATATTAACACTGTATATAAAACATTAACTTCAGTTACTTTGCAAAACCTAAGAAAAATCTAAATAGGTAAACAAGGAAGCATTTCCGATAAATATAAACACACAAATGATTAATTATTTCCTAGAGCCTCTGTACCAAGCTAAGCAGCTCTCAAGAATGATGGCTAAAATAATACTTAAATTTTAGGGAACTAAACAATATCAGAACATTTAAAATACATCTCAGCTGAAGGCATCAACAAGACTGTCCAGTAAACACTACTGCTACAGTAGATTCACATCGCCCGTGAGTCTGATGTCTAGGCCAGTCCCTTACGAAGCTCCTGATTGGCTGATGATAAGTCAATCACAGGGCTGGAAACTCTCGGTCTCTCCTGAGAGATAAGTCTTTCAAAAGTATCCCTGAGGAGAGGTGGAACATACATCCTGCCTATGTGAACTCTCGAGAGACCGGGAGTTTCCAGCCCTGTGATTGGCTTATCAACAGCCAATCACGAGCGTCGTACGGGACGGACCTAGACATCAGATACATGGATGATGTGAATCTATTATAGTAAAATTAGTAAGCTGGACGTAGAAATAACTAAAATAATTTGTTTTAGATCCTTCATAACCTTCACAACTTCGGCCTACAGAACATCCCATCTCACCTACATCTACATCATCACAGACTGATAACAACTATCACAACCTTTCTGATAACCGGCAAATCATCAGAATAGAGTACTGACGATAGGTCATTTGTCAGACGTTCCGTCTTTCTGACCAGTCTGAAAAGCAAAACATAAAAAAAATCTCCTTACCCAATCTTACATAATGTACTGTTTTTAAGGCAAGGTCGCTACATCTTAACATTTTTCATTGGTGTTATCTTTAGGCAGATACGTCCACATATTCCATGTGAATATTTCTTCATCCTTTCAAGGAAGATGGCTGCTAAAGCTTTAGACTGAGGAGGTCCTGACACCGAGTAAGGAATTCCAACTCCTACCAGTTCGGTTATTTTTAAGATCTATCCTTCCGTTACAAATAAGTCATCGTAACTTCCTCTACTCGTGGTGTCCGTTTGCATCACATGAAAACAAATATTGAATATATATAAAAAAAACGAATCGACTGTCTGCAGCATATTTCTAAAAGTTGAAAAATAATAACTAAGCAAAATGTTACTTGTACACACTAACAGCCCTATACTGGGGCATTTTGCATTCAGCCGTTTCACAGCAGAATTCATTCAGACAGCTGCCACTAACAAGCATACACTATATTTTTCGCCGATCCTAACCTCGTATGAAAACGCCCACGGGCAAACTGAGAGCAAGGAAAAGGAGAGAGAGAGAGAGAGAGAGAGAGAGAGAGAGAGAGAGAGAATTATTGGTCAGGTTCAAATATAACCCTTGCAAGGGAAATGCGTCAGAAAATAAGATACCCCTGCCCATCATCCAATCCCCCGCAACAAAAAGACAAAAAACTAAAAAATTATCATTATAATACAAAATTTAATAATCTACTAATACAATCGTCTTTTCAAGGTTTTATAATTGAGAT
>NC_087209.1:12787425-12797425 GCF_015104395.2 Macrobrachium nipponense | reverse complement strand
CAATTGGAGAGGAAGGTCTCAGTACAAACAAGATCAGGAATACCAGATGGTTAATTATCAAAAGGGTAAAAATTAAAATGGATAATCCAGGATTATCGGATATCACACGGTCACAAACTTAAACAGATTCTGACCCTCCCTAACCGAAATTACAAAGTATCTTTACAGTCCCAAACATGTAAAAACTGAATATATTTAATTTTGTGCTTATATTTATCTACAACTTTTTTTCATTATGAAAGCATCAAGTTTAAATAAACCAAGACTTAAATTTGGAACATTTCTATTATTTGACTTGATAAAACAAGATTCAATGATATTCCTTTTAACTGTGTCATTACATGGGACTAAGGCTCTGCTTGACTCCCAGTTAATAGGATGGTCTAAATCTCTCATATGTACGAATAATCATTCGATATTTGCCCAGTTCTCACAGATATTGATGTTGCTTGAGACGCTGTGAAAGAGATTTGCCGGTCTGTCCGTAATAGACTTTATCACACTTTTTGCAAGGAATTTCATATATGCAGCCTGGAAGATCTTTAGGAGAATTTTTGATTACTAAACTCTTGACATTAATATTACTGAAAACAACATTTATGTTAAAAAGCTTTAAAATTCATTAGTTGAATAAAATGTTTTTCTAGCTCTTTTCCATGCCACATCTACAAAAGTCCTTGGGCATTTTAGTTTCAATGCAATATCATAAATAGTTTTAATTTCAGCGTCAATAAACTGCGGGCTACAGACACGTAAAGCCCTTAGGAACATCTCAGAAAAAACAGAGAATTTAGCATTTTGATGGTGATTGGAGTAGTAATGAACAAAAGAGGCAATATTAGTTGATTTTCGAAAGACTGAAAAGGTGAAATTTCTATCATTTCTATGGACAGTTACATCAAGAAAATTCAAATTACAATTTCTTTCTTCCTCTACAGTAAATTTTATAGAAGGGACTAAATTATTGAGATTATTAAGGAATTCCTGGAGGTTTTCGTGAACTGCCCAAATACAGAAGATATCATCGACATATCTAAACCAAATAACTTTTTGGGGCAAAATTCTTGGTAAGAGTTTTGTCTCAAAAAATTCCATGTAAATATTGCTAAGGACGAGTTTCAATGCATCATACTTCAGAAACACATCGACATCACAAAAGTGGAAGTAGATGATGCGTTCCGTACACTTAGAAGCAGACGGTATAGCTTTAATCAGACGGTTCCCGTCGATTGGAAGAATCGGATGTTGGATTATTTCTACGGAAAATTGAGAAAGTGCTGCAACCGTCTTGAAAGGAAGCTCCAAGTCAAGCTTAAAAATCATATTGCTGAAAGCGACTGGACTAAGCATGCCAATGTGGACTTCATGATTAATTTATCTGACAAACCAGTGGATAGTGCTACGACAGCGGCTTTGGGATATGGGTTAAGCTTTGGTGTATTTAATGGTAACCTGGACTGTGTCGACATCTCAAAATCCTTTTGTTATTTAGAAAAATTTAATCAAAACCTATGCCCTGATGATATCAATATTTGTAAAGGTATTGTGTATGGTGCTATGAGTAAACCTTCTCCCCCTAATGTACCCGTGAGATTTCTCCAGGCTTTTAAAAAAATTAAAGAAGACGAAACAGTGAAGGTGACAAAAGCCAGATAAATCTAATGCAGTGGTAATAATGAATAAAAGTGACTATATAAGTAAAATAATGACGTTTGCTAAATGATACTGATACTTTATAACGAAACTGAGGTCTGACCCTAAACAGACAGTTAACTCCCATTTTAATAAACAAATTAATTCCATTTGAAGGGCTTGGACCCATATAATTAAACAGTTTACACCGCAATGCCGCCTCCCTACCTTATATGTATGGCTTAGTCAAGACACATAAAAACAAAATCAATAACCCATATCAGGACCAATCATTAGTTCAGTGGCTCAGTTGCATATAATTTATCTAAATGGCTTGTAAAAATTCTTACTCCTTTGGTAGGAAACATTTCTAACACGAATGTTATAAACAATGTTGATTTTATAAACAAATTGAATAGTTTAAATTTGAATTATGATTTTAATATGGTTAGTTTTGATGTTGTCTCTTTATTTACAAAAGTGCCTGTAGATGACTTACTTGAATATTTGGAAGAGGAATTAGAGCGTCATGACATTCCCTTAAGTGTAGCAAATCTCATTAGTCTCATAAGGTTATGTATCAAAGATAGTAAATTTTGTTTCAATGGGGAATTTTTGTACAAAAGTTTGGCATGGCTATGGGTAATCCCTTATCTCCTGTCCTTGCAATATTTACATGGAATTTTTTGAGACAAAACTCTTACCAAGAATTTTGCCCCAAAAAGTTATTTGGTTTAGATATGTCGATGATATCTTCTGTATTTGGCCAGTTCACGAAAACCTCCAGGAATTCCTTAATAATCACCATCAAAATGTTAAATTCTCTGTTTTTTCTGAGATGTTCCTAAGCGCTTTACGTGTCTGTAGCCCGCAGTTTATTGACGCTGAAATTAAAACTATTTATGATATTGCATTGAAACTAAAATGCCCAAGGACTTTTGTAGATGTGGCATGGAAAAGAGCTAGAAAAACATTTTATTCAACTAAATGACAAACTTGAATTTAGTAAGCATAACATTCTAAAATTACCTTATGATGAAAGGTTTTTAGATATTCCTAGAATTTTAAAGCTTTTTAACATAAATGTTGTTTTCAGTAATATTAATGTCAAGAGTTTAGTAATCAAAAATTCTCCTAAAGATCTTCCAGGCTGCATATATGAATTCCTTGCAAAATTGTGGATAAAGCTCTTACGGACAGACCGGCAAATCTCTTTCACAGCGTCTCAAGCAACATCAATATTCTGTGAGAACTGGGCAAATATCGAATGCATTATTCGTACATATGAGAGATTTAGACCATCCTATTAACTGGAGTCAAGCAAGAGCCTTAGTCCCATGTAATGCACAGTTAAAATGAATATCACTGAATCTTGTTTTATCAAGTCAAATAATAGAAATGTTCTAAATTTAAGTCTTGGTTTATTTAAACTTGATGCTTTCATAATGAAAA
Source organism: Macrobrachium nipponense (assembly GCF_015104395.2). Lineage (NCBI taxonomy): Eukaryota > Metazoa > Arthropoda > Malacostraca > Decapoda > Palaemonidae > Macrobrachium > Macrobrachium nipponense. The sequence continues at coordinate 12,794,341 of NC_087209.1, read as the reverse complement.
AAGTTGTAGATAAATATAAGCAACAAAATTAATATATTCAGTTTTTACATGTTTTGGACTGTAAAGATACTTTGTAATTTCGGTTAGGGTCAGAATCTGTTTAAGTTTGTGACCGTGTGATATCCGATAATCCTGGATTATCCCTTTTAATTTTTTACCCTTTTGATAATTAACCATCTGGTATTCCTGATCTTGTTCGTATCTGAGACCTTCCTCTCCAATTGTACTTTAGTAGCTCCTTGACGATGTCTGAGTAAAGACGAAAGCGCTTGGATTTCTGACTATCATTTTCCCGTGGTATTCGCTTATTTTTGAGTCACGTGCATCTACTGTGATTTTTTTAAGTATATATATATATATATATATATATATATATATATATATATATATATATATATATATATATATATATATATATATATATACACTATATATATATTTATATATACTGTCACTCTCCGTTACAGAGATGGAAGGGTATTCATCATAAAAATGAGAGATATCGTTTTCTATCACACCCAAAACTTGGTGACGGGGATGGGTATGACGTAAACGACAAATGAGAGACAATTAAACAAGAGAGAGAGAGAGAACGACGAACGATTGCCTCAAAATATTCAGAAACCTGCTGCTGCTTCCATAGAATGCAACGACGGTGAAGAAGAAGAAAATATGGGTGGAAATTGGAAGATCGTCTTCGGATACCGGTTGGCCACAGAAAATAAAAGATTTTCCCCCAACGGACGGGAAAGGGGATTAAACAGGGCGTGAAATAAATCGCCACTCGGGGAATAAAGACAAGGGGAATTTTTTTCTTTTTTTTTACCTCTTGATTCGTGATGGACATTCGTTTTTAATATTCTTCATAAGGAAAAATCAGTCTTTTTTTAATTTGAAGAATAAATTAACTAATACGAGGAAGGAATTGTGAAAAAATAAAAGTAATTATTTGCTCTATGAACAGACAAAGTTATATGAAAATTATATATTATCCTTCATCATTCGCTAATAGTTAGATTACGATATGGATAACGTTATCATTTACTGCATTATTGAAGAGAAAACGTAAAATGACACACCAAGCTTAAATTACAGCCGAAAAAACAAAAAACTACAAGAAAAAACGGCATGGGGAACATTTTTGAATTATAGAACTTAGTAACACGATATTACCTAAATAGTCTATTGGCTTTTATAAGGCAAGACCTCTGAAGATATTTACAGCTCTCCTATCTAAGTAAGATGAGTAAGATTTCCAGATACTGGACAATGAGGAAGTGAAATAATAACTGTACAAAACTACTTAACACAGCTACGAACGTCATCAGTAGTAAAACCTGCTTAAGAAAATATAATCGAATCCTTATGATGTAGTTTTTCTCAGCAAGATAAATCATCCACTTACTTCTCGCCTAAGAATATCCTTTCGTATATCAAGAGGATAGACAAATTTTCCAGCAATAACATCCTCGAAAACAAAGAAAAGAGTGCAATCGACCGCCATTAAAAACCAGTATTGACATTGGCTCCCCTCATCCAGGGAAACGGAAATGCATTTGTACTTCCTTAACGCAGCCGTAGACATTTTCTGAGCAAGAGCCCGTGCTGGCATAAGGTCAGCTAAATCTAAAACAACATAATTCAGAAACAGAAAATATTCGAAATTTAAAATACAATTCTGGCTTATATCTACGCAAGAAAAAAAAAAGAAAAATGTGACTATTTTTCCCGATCGTCATCAAAGCAAAAGCAGTCCCATCAAGCAAAGTTTAACCTCACTCCAACCGCATTATCCAACTCGCACGGTCGGCGTCATCTCAGGTCCGATACGCTAATTCATCTGGTAAACTTCCTGACGCGGCGTCATCCAGCAGCTGAGGAATTGAGTCAATTTGCAATGCATATTCGCTTAAACTCTGAGTAAACTGAGACGAGCGGACAGATGAGTATTTGGAACATGGAATTAGACGAAAATAAAATAATGAAAAGATTAAAATAAGAGAGAGCAACGAGGGACACTGGTATTAATAATTATGAAAGCAGAAATAAAAAAGACAGTATACAACGCCCGAAAGGTTCGCCCTTGCCATCAAGACCAGCTCTTATATGTCAGTAATGTCTCACAGTCAGGATACACTTGGAGTAATAATCACCAGTGACTAGTGAGGATAAGCAGACTACAAAAATCCCACTTATGCGATTAGCATAGTTACCCACAAAACATCGTCACTTCCGTTATCTTTCACACCACAAAAACTAAATTTTCTGAGTTATTCAATAACTCTGCGACAATTTATGCTTTCTTTCTGCAAAAACTGCACAGTTTCCTGCATCAACCTCAATTAAATAAGATGATATTGGGTTCCCAGGTCTGATGGTAGTCAAATATTATATACTTAAAAAGGAAAAAGTCAAAATATGTTCTTACATTTTCAAAGAACCGCTAACACACACAGAACTGGCCCACTAGGCCGACAGACCTAAGCTACTATAAATTCGGTAATGCAGTCGCCCAACAGGAATAGTATTAAGATGAACCCGAAAGGAAGTGTCGTTCTTACTGGTAGTATTTTGGATTCTATTTATAATTATATATAATCAAGCATAATACTCTTCATTAGCAAAGTGCCAAGTGCACAAAAGACAAATTAAATAAAAAAAAACATGAAAATCACAATTTCTTGGTAATAACTGACATCAAAAAAAAGCATGAGCGTCATTTCATGATATAAACGTGATTAAAATATATGTTTTCCATGTGGAGTCTTTCGAAATACTATATTTTGTAAAGACCTATAAAACAATTCTTCAAAACTTTAGAAGATCAAAGTAACTTAGGCTATATTCTGATACATTTGACTTACAAATTTCTACAAATCAATAATTCAACATAAATGAACTTAGTCAAAATAAACTTTCTAGGATACGTAACACAATGTAAATAATTCAAGATAATTTAATGTATATATGCCTTACCGATTCTGAAATGGAAATGAGGAATGATGACAAGTTGACAGCAGTGTATCTGAGACGATACGTCGCGCTGACAGAAATCCTCGTCAAATGAAAGGATGGTTAAAAACCTTATAATCAGGGTAGACATGTTGTTTACCACAAAAGACAGAAAACTACTCCAATACATTGAGCGATATGAATAACATTGCCATATAAATCTACACGTATGTAGGCACGCTGGTCCCGGTGAAGACTTTAAAAAAAAAAAAAAAAAAAGTTAGCCCGACCGACTTGCAAAGTACCAATATTTATACTTGAAACATGTAATAAGCTTTCCAAACGTGAACAAGAGTTAATGAGTCTTAGGTGAAACCGATAAAATTAGAAAAAATTAACGGCTTTAAGAATCAAATGAGGATGGAAGCATATTTAAAATTTTTAATTTTAATGAAGCTTCTTGCCTTACTTCGTTTGCTTCAACTGAACCAAGCAAAACAGAAGAATCAATATCAGAGAATGAATTGCATTGCATTCCAGTATTCTGGGATACTACGAGCGAAGCCAAGGATCCCTCGCCCAGCTGCAGAGAATAAATCACTTCGAAAATCTTATTAATATAAACTTCCCAGCAGCAAATGTCATCAGAAAGCATGAGGAGGATATGACGCAGATAAAAACAATCTCATCTTTCATCAGCTCGCGAAGATATTATTCGCCTGACGTACTTTCGTCATGCTTCGTGTCAGGACCATAATGCCATCTTGCATGAATTATGAGAACGTTCCATTCCCGCAGTCACAGATGTCATGAAATATTGCATTCCGCATTTCTCGGATGTGTCAGCTACTGCCATCTGAGCTGCATTCATTTTCTTAGTTTTTTCTTTTATTTTCGGTGAACGCTTCCCATCTATCTGTTCGGAGCTTGGGAAGACATTTCAAGCCTTCTATTATCACAAAGCTTTCCATTTTAAAATAGCAAGTTACATGACAAAAGAATACCGAAGAATGTAAAAATTCTGTATGTGGGAAGTGAATGGTACTAGAGTCTATAAAATATTAGGGAAAAAAAAAAACAATTGATTATGAACAAGGCGGATAAGGAGGACCACAAACTTAGGAATCCTAGCAAAAAATATTTCCAAATTCAATTGAAAATAATTGGCAATTGCAGCTTAAGTGATTTATAGTTAGTCTCACAGGTTGATAACAAACTACTTCAACAGAAAGACAAATGACAGAAGTCGAGTAAAACAGACCCCCAGTGAATTGCCCAATATGTTCCATACCGCCTTTGCTTAAGTCCATTTAAGTCCTATTTGTTTGACGATATTCTTCATATACTTAATTTGATACACGAATACCTAGGAATAGGTTATTCATTTACAAATGTACCCTTGTATACATGGACACATTAAAATCACATTTATATAAAATATCCAGAGATCAAGTCCCATATCCCACATGTGGTTCTCATACCCCCTAGGGTATGGATACCCCTTGGGTCATAGGTTTAATTTAATCGTAGTTTTTTAGTTTTATATATGAATAACACATACATTCCACATATATATGTAACAACTTACACATATTACTTAGTTTAATACATACTTCAGGTATGAATACCTATGAATAGGTTATTCAAATACAAAATGTACCCTTGTATACATTGACACTAAATCAAATATATATATATATAAGTATCCAGAGATCATGTCCCATATTCCAGCAAGTGGTTCTCATACCCTCAAGGGGTATGGATACCCGCTGTTAAGAACCCCTGAGTAAAGTAAAGTTATTTCCATACGAAGTGAGTCGAATTTCAACTCCAGACGAGAAAAATCCCGGTAATGGGATTAAAAACTTTAACGAAGAAGTCGAAACGCTTTAAAGAAAAATTCAAGCTTCAATCTCAGTCTTCCGTGAGGCCTCTTTATCTAAATTTTCTCATTCCACGCTAACTTGTTCAGGAACAGAATAAGTATTATAACCTTGAAGAAGCTCCTGCAGGAACACTTGCAGCTTCAAGAAGCCTCTCAAGAGATTCGTGGATGAAGGAGAGAGAGAGAGAGAGAGAGAGAGAGAGAGAGAGAGAGAGAGAGATGACGGAGAATTGAAAAGACTTGTAGCGTGGGAGGGGAATATACTTGAATTTACCTGATCATTCATATGAAATAGCGTAAACTGAATTATTACTTACAATTATTCATGTCCTTAACTATTTTGCTTTTTTTATTATAAGAGAATGTTGCAATGATTTTCATTCGCTTTTAGCATTGCGTCTTTCGAGAAAATCCATCATATTCCAAATCCAAATCATAGCTCCATCATTTGCATTACCATTCTACGAACTCGGAATCCTCGCACATATTCAAAATTGCCTGCAATATAATACATTCACTCTGGCGTTGCCCCAGAGTGAATATTTTACCATATACTCAATTTATGCTCCTAACCAACCGCCACCCCCCCCCCACCCCGCCACCTCAAAAAGAAGAAAAAAAAATTAACATCAACTGTAACTACCAAAATCGCCTTCTCTCTCTCTCTCTCTCTCTCTCTCTCTCTCTCTCTCTCTCTCTCTTCGAACGGGAGGCGTAATTTCACAGTCGAATTCCTTGTGAAAATCTTTGTCCTCTTGCGTTCATTACGTTTCTGACTTTAATGAAGGGAGTGGACGCACCCACAAATGGAACTTCGACTCGTATGGCACGTTAATGAAAGCCAGGCTTTCAATGGGCCTTGGTTGATATCACTTTGAAAGACACGGAACAATGATGTTAGCTCCACGGAGCCGGGATATGAAGAGAGAGAGAGAGAGAGAGAGATTTGATGCAAAGGTCCTAAGAAATCAAGAGAAGGTGCTGAAATAAGAAGAGAGAGAGAGAGAGAGAGAGAGAGAGAGAGAGAGAGAGATGAGAGAGAGAGAGAGAGATTTTATGCAATGTAGATAAGCAAAGTTAGATTTGTTTTGCTCAAAACTGAATGATTATAAGATCCTTTTGAACTGTAGTACATGTTGAACAGATGCCCATTATTGTAAAGTAAATGTGGTCCAGTACTGACTATTTTTTTTTTTACCGTGCATTATCAAAGTTCTCTTACCTATACACTACCGAGTAACAAAACTTTAGATTAATGATGAAGTACTCACATTACATTTACACCGTAGTCTTACCTACTTCTTAATGCAATATCGATCACTTAACGAACTACGATGAGATCAAAACGTGCGTAGTGAATGCTTGTTTATCATACGAAAGACGAAAACATGAATAGTGTGAACTCTAAATATAGGGATATTTTCTTTATTCATTTACTTCGACACTTTCCTCAATTTGATTCATTTTTATAAGGAGCTTCACAAAATATCGCTGCAAATGCCAAATTTCACTTGGAGTCTATTATGCTCATATCTCCCAAAATGAGGCATAGTCCATGGATTCAAATCGCTGGTGGCAGACTTGAATAAAACTTCGATCTCTCCCATCATGCGTTTCCGTTTATAACTTTTCCGCGACTCACATATGTGAATAGCAAATTAATATTCTGGCAGTCAGTCATGAAAATAAAACTAAAAATACATAAAGAAAAACAAACTAAAACAATGGCTAAAACACGAGGATCCGAAAAAGTAGCACCTGCAACAACACCCACCGCTTAATTGGAAAAGTTGTTTTTTCACACCTGCCGGGTACGAGAAAGGAAAATTGTTTTCTTGGCCGAGGCAAGGCGTTTGCAGGTAACCGTTTTTGCTATTTATTGTTGTTGCAATGACCCTGCCTTATTGGAAAAGGAGTTAATTGTAACCTTAGGAAAATCAGTATAATACAAACATTTCCTAAATAAGTACAAGGAAATACCATCTAATAAATTGAATTAATTGACATATTGTGGCTGGCAGAAGAAGGGAGCTAAGATTTGGATAGACATAAATCATAATGCACTTCCGTCTCATTAGA
>NC_087209.1:12772425-12777425 GCF_015104395.2 Macrobrachium nipponense | reverse complement strand
TTTTTTTTTTTTTTTTTTTTTTTTTCCCCGGGAGCTGCAACTGAACAAATATTCATCCGCCAATTCAATACAGTAAAAGAAACTGACAGAGCAACCAATCATCCAATGTATAAGATCGAAACCCCAAAACCTGACTATAGTAATCAATCATTCTGCAATCATCACTTGAACAGCCAACTGTCCAATAGAACGACCAGAAGGCAGAAAGAATTAAATGACAGGAGATATTCTGTGCCATAGGAGACTGAAATGATAGTTTGACATTAGGGATAGACGGATTCCAGTTAAAATGATCGATGCTACTGCAATAAATTTGTAGCTTGCGCTATCCATATATATATATATATATATATATATATATATATATATATATATATATATATATATATATATATATATATATATATATACAGATTATTATATGTGTGTGTGTGCGCGCGTGCGTGTGCGTTCATGCATGACCCTCGAAGTTGAAAACACAAAAGAACCTTGACGGGAAAACTTGTCATAACCTTTTCTGTCATATTCATGTCATGAATTGCTCTTGTTTTCATATACCAAAAACACACTAATTTTGGGAAAACAAGCGAGAATGATATCTTTTTCACGTTATTCATTGTCAGTGAAATATATGCAACATGCAATCAGTGTTCGCGGCAAAAGTGGAGACCAAAATCAAATGCAATCAAACGTGATATGGCTTAACCACAATTTTTTTTTATTTATTTCCATCCACCCAAGTAACAGAGAAAGAGCTGAAAACCTATATTTCTATGGCATGACACCGATTCCAACTATTGGCATCGGTCGCTAATTTGTATATATAAAAAAAAACCAAAAAAAACACTTACGTACCATCATTCGTCGTTGTAAAATAAATACACAGTCATAAAAGCAAAATACACATAAAATGTTGATGAAACTTGTATAATTTTCTTATTTCCTCTCTGTCATTAACTTCAATAACTTTTATAACAACTGAACTGTAGATCAAATATCTACTTAGCAACGTTTATGGCTAAATTAAACTTACCGCAGAGCATACAGAGAATTGTACAAAATGTTGATAAAGCTCTTTTTATTTATTTCTTTTGTGTTATTAACTTCAATGATCTTTAAAACAATTCCTTTACACGTAAACAAAAAAGAAAAAACTTAGCTACGTTTATGTATCAATTAAAGTGTTGATGAACCTCGTTTATATTTTTATTTCCCCAATGTCATTAACTTCAATAATTTTTCAAAACACATTGGTTATGCCTTACATAAGGTTCAAATTTCCTTTGAATTTATTTGCAATCTGACCACGATTTATCTTTAAAAGTTTATAATCTAATCAAAAGCCCCCCATTGCGGCGTGTTATACAAAAATAAAAAAAATTACGAGATGCAATGACCTTTCTTTTTTCTACACAAAAAAGCGTGTTAGTTTTTTAGAACCAGCCATGCTCTATGGGGCAGAGACTTGGCCGATAAAGAAAGAACAAGAAAGAAGAATGGAAGTGGCCAAGATGAGAATGCTGAGGTGGATGTGTGGTGTCACAAAAAGAGATAAGATCCGGAATGAATTGATCCAGGGGACAGTCAAAGTATTAGAGGTTTCAAAAAAAGCTCAGGAAAGAAGACTCAATTGGTTTGGTCATGTCATGATGGAGAGAAGATGTACGCGTATGTAAGAGGGTTATGAACATGGAGGTGGAGGGCAGAAAAGGGAGGGGAAGGACAAAGTCCAGGTGCAAAGATAAATCACTGAAGAAGGAAAAGGGTCTAAGAGAGCAGGATGGAGAAGGCTGACTAGAAAACGACGACCCCATATAGAAATGGGAAAAAGCTGAAGGCAAAGAGGAAGAAGAAGGAGAAGAAGATGACCTTTTTTTTTTTTTTTTTTCCTTTTTTCCCTTTTGACTTCCCCTCTGTCATTAACTCCAATAATGTTTTGCCAAACGGAGTTTATATCTTAAACGTAGGGTTCCAGTTTCCTCCGGACTTCTTCTCATCCAGACCATGAAGTAATCTAATTCGTTTCTAATTAGTTTACGTAGGAGAAACAGACGATCCCTCTCGTTTACAGCCTAAATTTTCCTCCCTAATCAGAATCCATTACCTTTATTGAGCGGTCATCTCTCTCCGGAACAACAACAACAACAACAACAACAAAACAACAACAACAACAACAACCCCCCCCCCCCCCCCCCCCCCCCCGGCCTTCAATTACACAACGCCTCATCCATTTCCTTTGGTCCGAAGATTGGATTTTCTCGTCACTGGCTCTGGGAACATAATGACTTGTATTTTCTGGAAAAAATGACATTTTAACCTTAAACCGAATGCTCACTGTCACTCTAATAATTAAACATTTTTGTGTTTAATGCTGATCAAGTGACGTAAACGTACGAGTTTACATAAAATAAATGAGCAAGAACAATAATGTACGCTTAGAATGACAGCGTGCTCGCACATAGTGTGTGCGCACGAGCACTTTTATATCAAAAGTGGACAGGACACTTAATGAAAAGTACATAAACTTTGACAATAAATCCACCACGAGCTGATAACAGACTAATCATAGACTGCACTTTACGATCACAGTTTCAGGGATCATAAGAGGCACTCAAGGGAAAATACATAGACGATAACAAAATATAACTAAAATACATAAACGATAACAAAATATAACTAAAATACATAAACGATAACAAAATATAACTCAAAACGACCGCATACAAAAAATTTCGTGGCACCTGAACCACCAATTTAGGGCTGATGCCAATCGATCAGTCTTTACCTTAAAACTGAATTATGCTCCTGCTAAAGATCTAAAGATATCAGCAATTTGAAAATGAAACGACAAACGTTCCTTTACTAAGAAATTATCTATCCATTTGATTTCTTAAATGAATACTCTCCCTCCATTTTATTTCTTATATGAGAACTCTCCCTCCATTCTATTTCTTATATTAGAACTCTCCCTCCATTCTATTTCTTAGATGAGAACTCTCCCTCCATTACATTTATATGAGAACTCTCCCTCCATTTTATTTCTTATATTAGAACTCTCCCTCCATTTTATTTCTTTATATTAGAACTCTCCCTCCATTTTATTTCTTATATGAGAACTCTCCCTCCATTTTATTTCTTACATGAATACTCTCCCAAAAGGTTTTTAACAGCCTTCGAGTATTAAAGGCTATGAATTAAATTTACCTGTATTCCTAAGTAGTCTAACATTAGGCCAGACATGATCACAAGAACTTAAAAGCTAAACAATTTCGATATCTTCGGTCTCATCCAAATTTGAGGGATGAGAATCATTGTCCTTAATGGTAAATGGATAATGCAATTTAGCCGAAATGATCAAAGAGCCTTGGAACACAGGTTCTCTCAACTGATGGTCCATGGACTTCTGATGGTTCATCATAACTTTCCTAATAGCGAGCCAAGCGTTCATTACACTTGGTAATAAACAGGGAATCGGTGAATATATATCTAAAATTAACTGAAAACGTAGTGAGTCTGTCAAATAAAATCATTAGTCGTTCATTTTACTGACACCGAAGAAAGTCTACGGTTTTGCATCCTTATTCAGTAAGGTGATTTCACTTTTATTTATTTTATTTATTTTATTTATTAACTTAATTATTATTAGTTTATTAATTATTATTTGAGAACCCAATGGCCCTTCGGGGGGGGTGGAAAGCACGTCCATTGGGTGTCCTGATCTTTTAAATCTTAATCCACTTTTATTTGATTTTCTCATCCTCAATCGTTCCCCACCCGAACCCCACCCCCCTTCCCCTCCCTCCCTTTCTCTCACTCCCCAATCAATACTAATTTTCTTATGGCAGTTGTTAATCTTCCTAAAACTGACATAGCTTCAATACTTCCTATAATTTCATTTACAACGACATCTGTAGTATTTTGGACTGCCTTGTGTACACGAGGAACTTTGAATAATACGGCAAGGGCTCTATCTAGGCATTCAATCCATAAGAGCCAACATCAAGTCCCAGACCGCCACACCCCCCAAAAACCCCCAAAACACCCTCCCCACCCACCACAGATCCAACACTGCAGCTTTAACCAATCACGATACAGAGCCAGTGATTGCCGAGGGAAAGTCTCTAACCCGCAACATCTGAGTGGCATACCACGACACTAACCACTATATGCTGCTGAACGGTTCTGACTCGTCAGGGAGAGGGATTACCTCGACGAGGCCCTCTGTCACTATAAAGTCTATTCTACGGTGAATAGTCTTATTAGCTTTTGCACCGAAGAGCCCAGAATCTACTGTAACATTTATACTCGTACATACTGATTCGAGTGCACCTGTTCGAGCACAGCTGTCGAAATCTACCTTCCAAATGGATTGAAGAGGAATTGGATTCAGTAGTGCAGTTAATTGGTCATGCAAATACAATGGTGAAACGATATTCACTTTGTCGAAATTTTATTGAAATGGTTTTCGAATGTGTTCTTATAAATTTAGAAATTTTCCGTGCGTGCACTGACACAGCGCTTTTATTACGGGCTGCTCTGTGAGCAAGAGCCCGTGCTGGCACAAGGCCAGCTTAATCTTAAACAACAACAACACCAGCGCAGTGTCGTAAACTAGGGTAGTGGGCATGAAACTAGCAACGGGACCAACGGCTTTACGTGACTTCCGAACCACGTCGAGAGTGAACTTCTATCACCAGAAATACACATCTCTCACATCAGTGAAATGAATGCCCGAGAATCGAACTCGAGGCCCACCGAGGTGGCAGGCCAAGACCAAACCGACCACGCCAATGAGGCGCTGTTATCTGAAAGTGTAGCCCCATTTCCGTGGTGAAAATTAAACGCTCATTTTAAGCCTGAACACCTCCATCATTTATTTCTATTTCATAAAGCCAAAACGAAAACACCACAGCAGACTTACAACGGAACCCTACAAGCTTTGAAAGAAGCGAATTCGCTAATAACAACATTCAAAGTACCAAACTTTCTAGTAATTTGAT
>NC_087209.1:12745932-12771925 GCF_015104395.2 Macrobrachium nipponense | reverse complement strand
TTTCAAAAGTATCCCTCAGGAGAGGTGGAACATACATCCTGCCTATGTGAACTCTCGAGAGAGCGGGAGTTTCCAGCCCTGTGATTGGCTTATCAACAGTCAATCACGAGCGTCGTAAGGGACGGACCTAGACATCAGATACATGGGTGATGTGAATCTATTATAGTAAAATTAGTAAGCTGGACGTAGAAATAACTAAAATAATTTGTTTTAGATCCTTCATAACCTTCACAACTTCGGCCTACAGAATCACAGACTGATAACAACTATCACAACCTTTCTGATAACCGACAAATCATCAGAACAGAGTACTGACGACAGGTCATTTGTCAGACGTTCCGTCTTTCTGACCAGTCTCAAAAACAAAACATAAAAAAAATCTTCTTACCCCATCTTGCATAATGTACTGTTTTTAAGGCAAGGTCGCTACATCTTAACATTCTTCATTGTTGTTATCTTTAGGCAGATACGTCCACATATTCCATGTGAATATTTCTTCATCCTTTTAAGGGGATGGCTGCTAAAGCTTTAGACTGAGGAAATCCTGACACCAAGTAAGGAATTCCAACTCCTACCAGTTCGGTTATTTTTAAGATCTATCCTTCCGTTACAAATAAGTCATCGTAACTTCCTCTACTCGTGGTGTCCGTTTGCATCACATGAAAATAAATATTGAATATATATAAAAAAAAGAATCGACTGTCTGCAGCATATTTCTAAAAGTTGAAAAATAATAATCAAGCAAAATGTTACTTGTACACACTAACGGCCCTATACTGGGGCATTTTGTATTCAGCCGTTTCACAGCAGAATTTATTCAGACAGCTGCCACTAGCAAGCATACACTATATTTTTCGCCGATCCTAACCTCATATGAAAACGCCCACGGGCAAACTGAGAGCAAGGAAAAGGGGAGAGAGAGAGAGAGAGGAGAGAGATGAGAGAGAGCAGAGAGAGAGAGAGAGAGAGAGAGAGAGAGAATTACTGGTCAGGTTCAAATATAACCCTTGCAAGGGAAATGCGTCAGAAAATAAGATAAGCTCTGCCCCTCCTCCAATCCCCCGCAGCAAAAAGACAAAAAACTAAAAAATTATCATTATAATACAAAAGTTAATAATTTACTAATGCAATAGTCTTTTTAAGGTTTTGTAATTGAGAACGAACATTTTGAATGAAATGAAAGAAAATCAGAACTTCCAATCTGTGATGATCACTTATGCTTGATCCATACAAATGTTTCAATTACAATAATACCAGAATCTCTAGTTATGTCTTATCTGAGGCATGGCGTCAAAATAAATCACATTCACCGGTAAATATTTCTCTGGCTGGTATAATTTTGAATGATACACTAAATGTTATAAAATCTCAAATAAATTCTTTTGAAAACCTATCTCTCTGAGGAAGTGAAAAGCGCACATTAACTCCTTGTACATGAAAGGTTTGAGGCAAAATAATCCCCTTTATGCTTTCAGTTCTAAATGCTTGTTATTAGAGACTATAATCAAAGTTAAAGCAGTTAAAACAAGTTCTACATAATTGAAAATAATTGAAAATAAAGGGAAAGTCGAACGGTCATCATACATCCAAATTACAAGAATTGGAGCTACCATATTATTATTATTATTATTATTAAACGCACCCATTGTAACCACTGATTTTGTATGTTATAGGAGGTCAGTAATGTAACAATATAATTATTCAATTACAAAGGTCAACATTAATATAAAAGTTTTATTCTCAAACGGACGAATTACTGGGTGACCTTCTTGAGTAATATATATATATATATGTGTGTGTGTGTGTGTGTGTGTGTGTGTGTGTGTGCGCGCGCGCGCGCGTGTATATATATATATATATATATATATATATATATATATATATATATATATATTATATATGATATATATATATGTACACAGTAGTAATAATAGTGTAAAATTGCCATCACATAAAGGGCCAAATGACTTCCGGCTGACACGCGAAAAATAAAGAATAATATCCAGGAGGCGGCCTCCAGGAATATTGGACCCTCTGAAATCTATGATGAACGACCCCTAGTCAGTCTACCTTGGTCTAACGACCTCTCGGAGACGGGGAAGGAGCGAGGGCATCCCCCCACCCCCCTCAGCCACCTGGTGTCGTTCAAAATGAAAAAAGCCCCTTTTCGAGTTACCTTACTCATCAACGTCAGGAATAGATCTTGATCCAGTGAAAAAGGATTATAGAAACAATCCCCGAAGGAAATTGACTGAAAAGTACAAAACGGAGGATATTGTTGTGAAGTTTACCTCTTAATTTTCGTAAAAAATAAATTAATTAATAAATAAACAAATAAACAAACCTTTTCCGAGTTACCTTGCTCATCGACGTCGGGAATGGATATTAATCCAGTGGAAAAGGATTATAAAAGTAATCCCTTAAGAAAACAGATTGGAAGGTACGGCAGCGAACTTGGTTTCCAGAGAGTTAATGTAATTTTCTTGAATACTGCGAACCCTAAAAATTTACATAAATGTATATATGGATATGACAAAAGACCACAGCTAAATAAAATCGAATTTTCTACTTTAGAATCTGTTTTAGGTACAGGAAGAATTGGTGTCTAAGTCATCGAATAGGAAGATTTCTCTCCTCATTCTTAGCCCTTATATGATTTAAAAAGGATCTGTGATGAATAATTGACAGAAGAATTCATTAGTAACAGCGGATGTCAAATTAGCTGCTAAAGGTATAGTTAAGTGAAATTCGTTTTGTAAAATAGTGGTAAGAAAAAATGAAGACCGCGTATTTCCTTAAAGATATCAACAAATAAAGACTTTTTAAAAGGTAGAATCGCTTACATTCCTATGTGAAATTCATGCTTAGGTAAATTCAAAATAAAACAGAATGAAACATTGGGAAAAGCGAAGATCACAATCAAATGGAATTGACGCCTGCGCATCTCTCTCTTTCAGGGGCATGACGGCATCAAAAGGCACCGACGTTTGCTGTCAAATGCATTCCCTGAGCTTACGGACAACGAAAGACGCAGAAATGGTAGAGTTCGAACTCTGGAAACAGTTGAGGGATATAACAAGATTCCGGACGTTGTCTTTTAACAGAGAGTCGCATCCATTGCATTGTTACAGGCTGCAGTTTAATCACTGTTGCTGCATTTTGCAAGAAAGAAGGCTGATGCATAATCCAATCGTTTTTCAAGTTAATCCTTATGTTTTCTAGGTAATAGAGTGACCGTAGTGGAATATGTCCTCAAACAGACTGCAAAAATTATAACAAATTTAACATTTCCAAATATAACTTTTTTTAACATTCATCCACTCATAACTTATTTTAAAACTTATCCATACATAAAAATCATTTTAAAACTCATCCATATATATAACTAATTTTAACGTACTTCCATGTATAACTTATTTAGCATTGATCCATATATAAATTACTTTACCGTTCAAGACACGCTGGCACATTTTCGATTCTGATACAGTCGCAGTATATTTCGTCTAGGAAAAAAAAAAAATAGAGCTAAAAGAAAGGAACTGAAAACGGTGGCTATCGAGTTTCTAAGACGCAAATAATCGCAGGCATAGTATAAATTAAAATATTTATAGTATAAATTAAAATATTTATAGTATAAATTAAAATATTTATAGTATAAAATAAAATATTTATTGTTAAGGCAAACATATGGAAAATGGCTATGCTCTTCTGCATATCAGAGATCAATTGTCATAAACGAATTAATATCCTTTGATACAGAATGACTGTACTACTAGTTATAACGAAAATCAATGAACTCGCCCGAAATTAGCAATTACATGATATCAGATTACGAAATCCAATTGGATAAACCATTTCAAAAAACTTTATACGTGCGAGTATTATAACAAAAATTCAGATGAAAGGGTCGGCTATTCCTAAAAAAAAAAAAAAAAAATAAAAAAAAATAAAATAAAAAAAAAATTTACGCATTCCCTATCTGTCCATCAATCTTTCCCTTCCTTTCTTTCCTTCTTTCTTTTCCGGGTTTGCCTCAAATTTGCATTACATTGTGCGAAGGTCTGAAACGAAGATGACCGAGAGCTAATAGATTTCGTTTGCCTAATTTCGAAACATCAAACAGACTCCTGAGGCCTTCCAGAAATAACGACTACGAGGAAGCGCCGGAATTTGACCGTGGGAATCAGGGAGTCCCGGATAAATAACGACTACGAGGAAGCGCCGGAATTTTGACCGTGGGAATCAGGGAGTCCCGGATAATTAGGGAGCTGGAATCAAGCTGGATTTTAAGGAATTTCCGAATGTTAGTAGGACGGGAATACGAGTTGCTTTGTTCATCTTTTGGGTAAGGGATTAATATGTTACTCAGAGCAAGCTGTGGCCACCTAAAAATCAATCATCTCACTTATCTTTTTAGTAAAGGATTAAAATATTCTCAAAAAAAGCTCTGGTCACCTAAAATCAATCATCTCATTTGTCTTTTAAGTAATGGATTTAAAATAGTGCTCAGAGCAAGCTGTGGCCCCCTAAAATCAATCGTCTCATTTATCTTTTGAGTAATGGATTGAAATATTACTCAAAGCTGTGGACACCTAAAATCAATCTTCTCATTTATCTTTTAAGTAATGGATTAGAATATTGCGCAGAGCAGGCATTGACACCTAAAAATCAATCATCTCTCTCTCTCAATGATGTGTGTGTGTGTGTGTGTTTGTAACTTTGTGTGTGTGTCTGTGAGCTTTCATACACGCCGTGAGAGCGAAATATATGACATATTCCTCAAAGATTACGGGAAAAATCTTTTAAACAACTGTACACATAGTTATGAGAAATACTAATACATATTACGTGAAAAAAAATTCACAACTAATTTCAATCGCAAATAAAATACTGTGAAAATCTGGCGATTCTTCGTCCCGTTACTTGAAAAGAATTATATCAAAACAGTATTGAAAAGCTTTTCTTCAGTCCTATTCCTATTGAATTCTATCCATACACAACAGATGCCCAGAATTATATTGTTTATTGCATGTTTTCGTGTTTCCGATTTTATTCTTTTCTTAAATTAAGGTTTTAACCAGAGATACTATACAGTGTACTGTTTAGTTTAAACTTTAAAGGGACAGTTCACTTGATGGTCTTCACACGCGTGATTATGTGTTGATTTGCTCTTTCATTTTTTTTAGGTAAACACATACCGAAACGCTATTACAACCACATGGTATGTGATGCCAATTTACTTATGGAACAAACGAGCAGTTTCTCTAAATACGCTTGGGAAAAGCAGTGAGTTATTTTTCTTATTGCCTAAAGTATAAGTATTGTCCTGTTTGTATATAAAAAAAACAGTTATACTACATTACGTAGATATAGAATACATGATATGATCACCTATTACGTGGAAAATTATATTTTTTTATTTGAATTCTTCTGCAAATGGCAGGAGCTTTCATTATTCCAAACTGCAAACTGAATTAAATGAGAAACGTGGGCAAAACAATCCAAAACAATTACCCATAATCATGGCGTAGTTTTTGAAAGGCGGGAAGATAAAACATTACACCATATTTACATACAGTGACAGGAATTAATACCTATTACAACATTAATTGTAGCTTATCCAACGCTTTTTTTTTTTTTACTGAATTAGCCAATTTAACAAATTTACTGAATATCAAGTCTCTCATATTTTTAAACAGCTTTGGGAAAAATAAAGCTGCAACGCTGGCAAAATATTAAACTTTGACAACACTCACGTCAGGACCACATGAACGCCAGGGTTGATGCTGCCCCTTTTCCTCCCGGTGTGTAAATGTGAAATTAAAACTTTAGCTTTGTTGTTGTGAGCGAAATTACAGTGTTTAGTATGCGGAAATTTCGGCCAATTCAGCTGAAGTAAATAAACTTATGTACGTTCTTTCATTCACACATAATTATGCTGTATGTACTGATGCAGGGCAGTTAGTTACGAGTTTTGCTTATGGCATTCATACTTTCAGCTGTTAAACTAAAAAATTTCACAATTGAATGTTGAATTTACTATGTCTTGGAAACGCCTATACTCATCATGGATTAAAATGTACGTAGGTGCCAACAAACTGACTAGTATTCGAACTTATTCCCTTTAACATGACACCGACTGACGTGTATGATAAATAAATATATATGTATATATATATATATATATATATATATATATATATATATATATATATCTATATATATATATTGGCGATATATCATTAATTATAACCCTAGGCCTTATATATATATATATATATATATCATATATATATATATATATATATATATATATATATACATATATATATGCATGTTTATATACAATATTATATATATGCATGTGTGTGCGTGTTTGTGTACAATGGCCTTATATGTATATGTATGTACAGTTTATATACACACAAACCACAAACAAATATATATTATATATATTATTATATATATATATATATATATATATATATAATATATAATAATAATAATAATAATAATAATAATAATAATAATAATAATAATAATAAATATAATAATAAATATAATACTAATAATAATTTGGACCTGAGACATCATATCTGATCTCCAACCGCAAACCTTACCAGTCTTATCTGGGAATAACATACAAATTTAAAACCGCTGGTAATTGCGCTAACATATTTCTGCAGCGTCATCGCCCCAGTTGGGCTGAGCCAAATTCTAAAGGTGGCAGGTCCTCATATGAGGCAGCCCGGGCAACCAAAATGCTCTACTAAGTCTACTTGGTGTTTCTTGTTAAGGTCGACGGTCTTTTATCATTATTGGCTTTTTAACCCGCTAGCCTAATTAACGTCATATATTGCCCCCATTCTTTCCCCCTCTACATTTTTATTTTTATTTACAGACAGTTTTTTTCGTGATTGCTGACTTACATGTGGCTTTTTTTAGTTTAATTTTATTTTGAGATAGTTGACCTTTGAGTTGAACGATAATTTGAGATTCTTTTTCTTTCTTTCTGGTTTGTCTTTTAGCCAAACAGGAACATGAATGTGTCTAAGTATGATTTCACCAAACGCTTTTCTGTAGCATTATAAACAAAATAGACTGATGTGCAAGCATGATTCAACTATCATTTGCAGGTTTGTTTGCAATAAAACCTAGACTGACCATTTCTCGCTTTCATATGACGACAAAATTAATGTCTATTGTGTTTCTGCAACTGAATGAGATAATTTGATTTCTGTCACTAATTGATTGTCTATCAGCTACTCGTAATGAATACAGTTTACTGTCATAATCGTGTGTGTGTGTGTGTGTGTGTCCATAAGGAGATGAAAAGTTTCGACTGACCAAATTTCAATTATTTCTTGCTATTCTTTTGAAAGTTTAATTTTACTGGTGATTTTTTCGGAGGGTTAAAATGTTTCTTAATAAGTTATTTTAATGTTTTGTGAAATGTGATATTACTGAACAGGCATCATTTCGTAAGCTCATGGAAATAAAAACTACTGAGGCTAGAGGGCTGCAATTTAGTATGTTTGATGATTGGAGGATGGATGATTAACATCCAAGCTGCAGCCATCTAGCCTCAGTAGTTTTCAAGATCTGAAGGCAGATAGAAAAAGTGCGGACGGACAAAGGCATCTCAATAGTTTTTTTTACGGAAAAAAAAAAAAAAAAAAAAAACAAAAAAAAAAAAAAAAAAAAAAGGACGTGGAACCCTGTTCTTATTATTCAGAAGAATACGGATTTCGGTTTACAGAAATTGCATTAAATATTACATAGGATATAGGAAATGAAATCTATTGCAATGTCTGACTTATATTCTAATTTGCTGTAATGATGCGACGTTACCAGAATATGCGTGGGTGCAACTACAGCTAATATGGAGCTGTTCACACATTATCGGCCGGCGGGGCCGGGGCGGGGGGTGGTTGTCATTCGGTGTGTAAATACGTGGTCGTTATCGAGATTACTAAAACGTATCATAACAATGCACGGCTGATCTGTTTTAGTTCATTGTACCAATAAACATGATTCATTTAGCTCTGTAATTCAGGCCGGAAGTTTATGTCTCTGTTTATTGTTCTTGCTGTCAGAGCAGTGTCGACTGAGCCATAATGACGACCTTTTATGGCATCAATATTTTCCGGACAAAGTCGACTGAGCTGTTTACCACCGAGTTTTTCTTCTTTCTAAATTTTTTTAAGTTGGGGTCGTAAAAAGTATCAAAATTTTTTGTTTCTCAATCGAAAATGATTACTGGAAATTTTGGGCCTATGTGTCTATGTGTGCATATTAAAATTCTCGTAAAAGGAAAGGGCCTAATACAATTATATAAACAAAGTTCCATTTACAGATATCACTTTTCTTCGCGGGCCTACGGCTTATGAAAATACACACACAATACCCTCCCAAACGAACTATGATATGTAACCCATTTCTGTGTATTGTCAGTGGGTGACCCACTTAAGTGACAATATCACAAACAGGTCAGGAATAAAAGACTAAGGCCCTGTCCAAACTAGCGGGTACTTTCTGACGGGCAAACACTGTTCCCATAACCCGTTCCACTATACTGACCGACCGAGTATGTAGCCAGAATGCTGCGCGGACAGGCCATAAAAAACAACAGGCTACAAATATACGACAATATTATGCCATATATGACAATATTCAAGATCAACGTATAATGATTGAGATTCAACAGGAGTACAGCATGTTATACAGACCATATTCATTCTTAAGAAGCAGGAACACCAGGCACAAAGAATAACTCAACTAAGCAACGCGATCAGCATGGTCACACAAGTCTTATTTGTAAAATTCGATTTCTCATATGGCTATTATAACCCCTCTATCCACCTCAAGTTCATCTGCTGGAAGGGGTCACCAAATGAATCTTTCCTACAATACCTACGTAGTTAATTCCTCCAGACAAGCGATATTTGATCAACCAGACATCGTTGAAAACATTACATTATCCCTACATCGTTGGCATAGTTAAACCTCTGAAATATAGTATTTCACAAAACGGGTTGCATCAACTAAGAAACAATATCAGGAGAATAATACAGTATTTTCAAAAACGGGTCAAAACAACCAAGACATTATATCAGGAGAACAAGTTATGGTGACCTAGAGAAATAGATCTGAAAACGTTATGTTTCTATCAGGATTTTGTAAAATGCTTTTCATATTAACCAGTGCTCTCGCCTACTGGATGCACAAACCTTTCTTCATACAAGTTGATCACCTTAAGAGAAATTAGTTTTGAACAAAGAACTGAAAGAGTAAACACAAATAAAGACGTTTAAACAACATGCGGGCATCAACACAAAGATACGAACTCCACGTGCAAAGAATTTTGCTCTACGGATTACATTCTGATTCTCTTTCCAATATTCTGCTTGAGGTTTCGGATCACGATAAGACGATTAGGCTAATTTTTTTTTTTTTATTTATTTATATTTCAGTACCGTCTATATAAATTTTTTACGAAACGTGAATCAAATGTGAATAGTAATACGAGAAGACTCTGGCGGTTAACAAAGGTTTATCAAATACTTTTTGCTTTTTTTTTTAGAAATCTCTCCATATATCTTAAATTACTCCTTCAATATCTAATCTGCTATTACCCCATTGTTCCTGCTATTTTATTTCTCCATATAAGATCCATGGTCTGATTCATATGAAATTAAATTATATTGTATTTTTGAGATACATTTTCTAATATTTTTAATATATTTTTTCCATACACAATACACTTTCCTACGATTCCAAACTAACGAATAAGTTCAACCAATATGCTGTTTAATTACATACACGGCACGACCATCGTAAAGCTCTTACCAAGACCTAGACAGAATTAAAACTGAAGACATGAAAAGGGTGTTGCCTAACCTCAAAGCAATGGGCACTTCACTCCCAGTCCACCTTTCATTTTAAAGGGAGAACTGTGGAAATCCAGAAAAACAAAGGCACAATGATAACTGACATTTAGTTGTTCTAAAATGCGATTATGACATCCTCGAGGTTCAAAATTCTGCAAACATCTTGGACATCCAAAATATAATAAAACGTGTCCATCTGAATAACATGAGACATATTCTGAATTCTTGCTGGGTTAAGACACGAACGTATGATTGAAGCATAGTCCCATTTATTCACCTGAAACGTCCATAAAAATACCTTTAAAGGGATTGCGAGATAAATTAGCTCTAATATAATCTACATGGCTACCAAACACGATTGAAATTACTTGCATTCGATTGTGCAATCATTAACATAGCATTTTTGATCACAGTGGAACAATATATTACAATTCTTGCTCTATGAAGACTGAAAATTGTTATAATAAAAACTCATTCTATAAAATGTGGATGTGACAATTTACTTTTCAACAAAAGAAGTAAAAAGTGTTCATCTACAACGATTGTTAACTGAAGCAGTTATAGGCGCGAAAGCATCATAGGTAGTACTGATCACTTCTTGAAGGTCTCCTCAAGTTAGGTTAAAGGATGTTGATATAGGGGAACAATAAAAGAACATTTAGGCAGAAATTTTCAAGAAGCAGAGGGCGCGTTCACATTTACTCTTATTATCTCGTGAAAACTAGAAAATAAGTGTCATGACTAAAATTACAAGTGTTTAAAAAATGTTTTTTTCCCTGTAGATAATTATAAGAAAACACTTCAACACTATTATACTTTTATTTCGGACGAAATTAATTGCTGTTTTCCATAATTAATGTATTTTTTTATTTGCCCAGGGAGACTTCGGACCCTTTTGCCATGAATAAGGGTCCTACAGAGGCTATACCTCCCTACCGGAAGAATAGCTGCTGCTCTAGCATAGGTAAGTGTCTCAGTAATTACCTAATTTTACGTTCACTAAAACCAGTTAACTTCTAAAGTTACACAGAGATGAATTTTCAATTAAATTTCGATGACTATAAGCGTTTCTACGAGGGAAAACCGTCTAACATTTAACGCGTATATATAAAAACAAATTCATATAATTTTATGCGTATATATATATATATATATAATATATATATATATATATATATTATATATATATATATATATTAAACAGGCGGAGGTTTCTCTAAACCCAACTATACAATGAAGGTAGGGGAAGCACACCAACAGGTCAAGGAACTCATATTTATTAAGTTGCAACGTTTTCGAAGCCAACCAGCAGGCCTCATTTTCAAGCTAAAAAGTAACAATATCTAATTAGTACAATAAAATTAAGCTACAATATTAAAATACGACAATGTAAAGTACAATAAAACAATCACAGTTAAAAACACAAATAAGGACCAACCGTTGAGTGTGAAGACAGAGGAAGGACTAAACAAAAAACGTAAGCAGTTCACGAGAGGTAAAGAGGTGTAGACGTGGCATGGGTGTTCAGTCGAGGGGACCAGTTTTTTAATAAACAAAGATTCATTAATTGTTAAAACCTTGTGATTGGAAGCTCTGCCCAAAAACCTGAAAGTCTTTTATACTGGATCGAATACCTACATTTACTCGGGATGATCCCTTATGTTGGAAAATTCGGGATTCGAAAGCTTAGTGCCAGTTCTATAGCTGATAGCTCTATGACTGTCGATTCGGACCTTGAGTAACCTATGTGTCGATCCAATATAGGTTCCTCGATTACATCGAGGACAAGTAAACTTGTAAATGACACATGAGGTCATCAATGGATCCAACGGTCCTTGAAGTTGAAAAGGCTACCGATATTCAGTGGGTTTGTAGGTATAATTTTGATTTTCATGGCAGGGAGATGACCAGACATTAAAGCGTGGAGTTCCTTATATAAAGTTGTATTATGAATAAAAGGAAGGCTAGCATAGAACGGTAATTTAGGAACGTGAGGAGTAGGATGACGTGGAACAAAAATATTATTTAAAAAATTTGAGACATGCTTAAAGAACAACTGGGTGGGAAAGCAGTTGCTGTTAAAATATTTTTGCAAGAACGTGACTTCATTGTGAAAAGATTGCCAACTAGAAGACAAAGCAAAGGCTCGGTGAAGCATGGTTAATAAGGCTTTATCTTAAAATCAAGAGAACAAAAACTATAAAATTTGTACCAAGACCAGTGAATGTCTTTTTTTTTTTCTAAAAACGGAAGTTGAGAAGCCATGAGAGGAGCGTGTAATTAAAATATCTAAAAAAGGCAACTGATTGTTGGTTTCGTGTTCAATGGTGAATTTGATTGTTAAGGGTGAAATGAAATGAGTTGATAAAATGAACGTTAAAAACCTCTCGGCGTCCAAACCGCGACTTCTAAAGAGTGCAAACGTGTCGTCAACGTACCGTTTATAAAAGTGGATGGTAACTAAGGGGACAAGAATCAAGCATTTGCTCTTCCAGCGAGCACATGAAGATACCGGCAAAGATGGGTCCAAGAGGAGAGCCCATAGCCATACCATCAATTTGCGAGTAAGAACAACCATTAAAAACAAAAACGGTGTCCCGCACCGCCAGATCTAAAAGTTTCCTAAAATCATTCTTACAGAACCCATTAAAAAGAGACTCATCCGTAGGAAAAAGCTTACTTAAAATTATATCAATGGTCTGTTGTACAGGTACATTTGTAAATAATGACTCTACGTCATAGCTTACCATAATAAGGTCCGAGTCCTGAGCAAGAATGGAATTTTTGAACTCGTATGAATTCTTTAGGTTATAAGAATTTTCAGCTAAGGGGGCAAGCATGGGAACTAGATATTTTGCCAGTTTGTAATTGGCGTTATTATAAGACGCTAAGATAGGACGGATAGGAACATTATCTTTGTGGGCCTTCGGGAGGCCGTACATTAAACCATACGATGACCCCGAGCTGTATAGGGACTGATAGGTATTTTCAGTAATAATGCCACGGTCTTTTAAGCTTTTCAGAAATCGGTTAATACGATCTTCTATTTTAAACAGTGTTGAAAACTCAGGAGTTCCCAACTTCAGGAACTTTGAATTATCATTTAAAATTGTTTCCACCTTAGAAATATAATCATCCTTGTTGAGAATAACAACTCCCTTACCCTTGTCTGGACGGGAGGTTTTTAACTTTCATCAACTCATTTCACCCTAACATCAAATTCACCATTGAACACGAAACCAACAATCAGTTGCCTTTTTTAGATATTTTAATTACACGCTCCTCTCATGGCTTCTCAACTTCCGTTTTAGAAAAAGACATTCACTGGTCTTGGTACAAATTTTTATAGTTTTTGTTCTCTTGATTTTAAGATAAATGCCTTATTAACCATGCTTCACCGAGCCTTTGCTTTGTCTTCTAGTTGGCAATCTTTTCACAATGAAGTCACGTTCTTGCAAAAATATTTTAACAGCAACTGCTTTCCCACCCAGTTGTTCTTTAAGCATGTCTCCAAATTTTTAAATAATATTTTTGTTCCACGTCATCCTACTCCTCACGTTCCTAAATTACCGTTCTATGCTAGCCTTCCTTTTATTCATAATACAACTTTATATAAGGAACTCCACGCTTTAATGTCTGGTCATCTCCCTGCCATGAAAATCAAAATTATACCTACAAACCCACTGAATATCGGTAGCCTTTTCAACTTCAAGGCTCCGTTTTTGGATCCATTGATGACCTCATGTGTCAATTTACAAGTTTACTTGTCCTCGATGTAATCGAGGAACCTATATTGGATCGACACATAGGTTACTCAAGGTCCGAATCGACAGTCATAGAGCTATCAGCTATAGAACTGGCACTAAGCTTTCGAATCCCGAATTTTCCAACATAAGGGATCATACGATAAATGTAGGTATTCGATCCAGTATAAAGACTTTCAGGTTTTGGGCAGAGCTTCCAATCACAAGGTTTTAAGAATTAATGAATCTTTGTTTATTAAAAAAAACTGGTCCCCTCACTGAACACCCATGCCACGTCTACACCTCTTTACCTCTCGTGAACTGCTACGTTTTTTGTTAGTCCTTCCTCTGTCTTCACACTCAACGGTTGGTCCTTATTTGTGTTTTTTAACTGTGATTGTTTTATTGTACTTTACATTGTGTATTTTAATATTGTAGCTTAATTTTATTGTACTAATTAGATATTGTTACTTTTTAGCTTGAAAATGAGGCCTGCTGGTTGGCTTCGAAACGTTGCAACTTAATAAATATGAGTTTCCTTGACCGTGTGTGCTGCCCCCTACCTATTGTATATATATATATAGTATGTAGTATGTATGTATGTAGTAGTATGTATGTATGTATATAGCAAAGTTAAATAAACACTGTATTCGTGTACTGAAATATTATGGTTTAGAAGCCTACTAAAGGAAAAACTAAATTTTTTTCTAATTTTTTTTCCCCAAATTTTTTAGTGGGCTTCCTACAACATAATGTATATATATATATATATATATATATATATATATATATATATATATATATATAATATATATATATATATATATATATAAATATATATATATTATATATAATGTATTAATATATATAGTATATATATATATATCTATATATATATATATAGTATATATATTATATATATATATATATATTTTTTCTAATCGTGATGGTCTATCCGCCATTTTAGCATCTCATACGAGATGAGTCACCAGGGAATTTGAACAAATGCAGTTTGGTTGTCCCCTACCCAGAGCCTCGCCACCTACCCACCTCTCTAGGACCAGTCTCCTCCCCGAGGTCTCTTACTTTCAGACGCCACCGCAAGACGGCAGCGCCAAGCTGGCACCCCCCAAATGGGGAATCGTAATGCAAGTCTAGGCCTAAAACAAAAGGGACAAAAGGCCGCTGACCAGTAGAAGACCCTCCAAGGAAGAAACCCCCCCCAAAAAAACTTCGAGGGGTGAGCGAGAGGAGCGGAGGCGTGGGTGGCCTTTCTTCACCGTTTGATAGCCTTAGGAGGTGGACGTGCTGGCCTCTGTCCGCCCCTTCCGAGAGGCAACTGTCTCTCCCTTAAAAGGTAGGTGTCTGTTGTATGAGGAACCTTCGTAACCCTAACCTATCCTTCCTCCTTCCCCATGATAACATCCCATCCTTCCCTCCTATCCGTACAGAAAGAAATCCTATCCACCGATCCTTTGTTTCCTCTCCCTCTCCTGCCCTCCGGCGTGCCCTCGTGGCGGGCCTTACCCAAGACCGTCTCCCCTCACCTGAGCGTAGTCTCTCTCTCCATAATGTCTAAGTGCTAACCGTTTGTAACTAGCAGTCATAATGTGTAATTCCTGTAAGACTTATTGCTATTTCCATTAGTAGAAATAATCTGTATGAGTCAAATAGTGCAGTGTAAGAAATGGCTAAGTGGATTAGCGTATCTGTGCATATTAACTAGTCTTTAATTGTCGTAAATTTCCCTTTCAGGGACGAGAGTACATTTGCTGAACTTCCACGTAATCTGGTTACGAACCGGATATCGTACACATTCTACTCCATAACAAGCCCCTTGCAGCTTCAAGCTCCAGCGGTTAGCCACGGTTAACCAGAAAAATTTCATGTACTTTAAATCCTATCCGTTGTGCCTTCTTTAATTGTAAATAGAATTAAATACATTATTGCCGGTATTCAGTGTCTATATGCCGGCTGGCGACCTCCCACTTCCTTAACCTAATTATATAAATTATGATATACGTTTGCTAATAATGATCTAAGGCCTAAGCAGACGTAAATCGTAAAATAGATATATATATATATATATATATATATATATGTATATATATATATATATATATATATATATATAGTAGATATATATATATATCTATATATATGTTATGTATGTATGTTATGTATGTAGTATTGTGTGTGTGGTGTGTGTGTGTATCAAACTTGAAATCTATTCGCCAGAAACAACGAAGCGCCTTCCGAAAAACACACGATCGGTATAGCAAACTATTGCGAAAACTTCCAATGTTTTTTTTACTCTTACTATAAAGTGACCATCACCAAGCACAACCCCCTCCCCTCCTACCCCCCACAACCCACCCGCTTGTCACCTCAGCCCCTTAACCCACTTCCCCAATCTCATACTATAAAGATGCCTCATCAGCCAATGGCGTGGGATGCGATGATGGTACCGAAATACAAAGGGGAACTGCCCAAAGGCCAAGCCATGGGACCTATGAGGTCATTCAGCGATGAAAGGGAAATTGAGAGTGAAGGTGGCATGAAAGGTGTAACAGGAGGAAAACCTCAAAGCAGTTGCACTCTGAAACAATTGTTGGCAGAGGGAAGAAAGAGAATATGTGCGAAGGTACAATAAGAGGAATGACAAAGGTTGCAGTTAGGGGCCGAAGGGAGACTGTAAAAGAACTTCAAGTAATGCCTACAGTGCGATAAGTGAGGTACACTGATGGCACTACCTCCCTAAGGGAAGGGGGTGTAGATGGATTAAAAGCTCTTCCATCGCAACATCCTAGGCTTCTCCATCCTAGGAAGGGGTTACTAAGTGGGATTGGTCTCCAGTAATTACCACAATGGAAAAATATCATCCTATCCTTCACTTTCTCGGTCGAAGGGTGTTTGTTTGTTTGTATGTTGTTTTTACGTTGCATGTAAAAAGCGGTTATTCAGCAACGGGACCAACGGCTTTACGTGACTTCCGAACCACGTCGACAGTGAACTTCTATCACTAGAAATGCACATCTCTCACTGAGGAGAGATGTCTTCCTCGGCCACCGAGGAAGCACGCCAACACCATACCAACCACGCCACTAAGGCGCTGCGGCCGAAGGATGTAGTTTCTTGAAAGAGGATAAGCGGAAAAGGGTGATATTGAGACAGGATGGAGCAACTGGGACGTGGTGTGAGGAATTGCATTCCACATCGGGGTTATTGCACGAAACTGTTGCAAAATATGAAGAATAAAACTAAACGTGCCCCGGTTAAGGGCGGTATGCGAATATCATCTCCACTACTGACGACACGCCTCCGGAGTATTGTCGAAATTCCTCTACTGCCAGGTTTCTTTATCTTTGCTCATTCTTTTCCCCCGAAGATGATGTATTATTCATACAAATTCAATATTTTCAGTTCTCATTTGGAAATATTTATCTGATCTTCGTTCCTTATTCAAAGGTAATTTTTTTTTTCTTTGACAAAAACAATAAACATACTTCTCAGAAAAGTTTCATATTCTGCATTACTTATCATGTCTTCATCTATTTCCGTATCTCCTTGACATTCTTTTTAAAAATTGCTCTCTATCTCTCATATTTACACCTTCTCAACTATACATTATTTATTATCCATGATTATACATCAAGTCCATCTTGTTTCCATTACTCGTTCCAGAACTTCCCATTTTCTACGTTTTAGTTCGAAGATGCATATATGTCTGGTTTGTTTTGTTTTCGATTAGGCAGATTTATAAAATCGTTAATGGCATTCTTTTGATAGAGTCTCCATCCCAGTTAGTCATATGAATTCACAGGTCCGCACCAGGTCTCATACCACGAAATAACTTGACCTCACTTACGACCAGCCCTAAAATAAAGAGCCGTGCAGGCATCTGGCCAGCTAATCTAACACTAACCAAAAACCATAACTTGAGCAGAAGCCTTGAAAACGTTGAAAGCACAAAATAAATAAATAAATAAATAAATAAATGAATAAATAAATAACTAAATAAATAAATAAATAAATAAATGAATAAATAAATAACTAAATAAATAAATAAATAAAATACGCACACTTACAACGGCAGAATAAAAAGAAAAAAACTTCAGAAATACCCCCACTTTTAAAATGGGTCATGAAACACAACATTCATGAGGAATATACGAGAATAACTAAACCTGCAAAACTGAAGTTTAATGTCAGGAGGAAGCACGTCCATGGAAAGGTCTGGACGGAGGGGTAGTGTTTATATATATATATATATATATATATATATAATATATATATATATATATATATATATATATATGGGTGTATATATACACGTATATATATTATAAATTTAAATATTACTAAGGATAGACATACGTAAATTGAAACCATGTGTACTCTGAGTATGATCAACACTTAATTTCTATACTGTAATAAAAAGAATAAATGCGTACTTAAATCAATCATTCGAGCGAATACAAACTGTTCTATAAACTCTATAAAACTCACGGATATAAAAACACCGATAGACAGAACGTTATAAATGTGAAAAATATTAAGGAAATACATCGTATCTATGAGTAAACAGGAGCAAAGGCATTAAAAAAAAGTTAAGAGAAAGTACCATGCTTATAACGAATAAAACAGAACTTCTTAAATAATTAACAAGAATATGGCCTAAATACTAAATGAACGGTATCAATTCGTAAAGAAAAAAAAAACTAAGTTACAGAATTTCTCAGTAAGTTTCTCTTATAGTCAATTAATTCATTTTAATTTTATTTCACCTATGCGCCATATTCAGTGAACATTCCTAAAAAGCTTTAAGGAGAATATTGCATATATAGTGAAAGCTTCATAAAATACAATTTCATTGCACATGGCCGATAACAGATACAACCCTAACCAACCTACTATGCCGACAATTTCAGTCTGAAGCCATTCTCACCACACTACCATGTCGTTTGTGGATATAAATAGACTACTTCAATCAATTCCCTTCTTTTGACAGCGAGGCCGGGGCCTATCCATTTTCCTCATAGTTTCCCTACACCCCAAACTACCATTTTTAGCACGAACGACGCGGTACCAAGGTTAATATGCTGTAGACATCGGTGGCAAGGAAAGAGCAGATTTTGGAAATGATTGGGTTGTATGGTAAGGGGTATGTAGGGTTATATAATCTTGCGCGCGCACACAACATATATATACACCTGAAAAACTTGATCACGAAGTATATATTTAAAACGTGATGCTATGTATAAATAAAGGTTTTGCCTCGGTGGATCTCGCCTTTCATTTTCCTCCGTGGCAAAACCTTTGTTTATATATACACATATAATATTTCCTTCCGGTTAACATATATGAAAATATATTAAATCCGAGTTAGAGCGAATTAGATAATTAAGGACATTTGCAGCTTAATGCGTAGTACATATGACTCACGGTGATATGATAAAACTTTATATATATATGTATATATATATATATATATATATATATATATATATATATATATATATCTATATATATATTATATATATATATATATATATATATATAGAATTAATAATATACATACATATATAATATATATATATATATATATATATATATATATATATATATGTATGTATATATGTATGTATGTATATTATTATTCTATGTATATAATGTAATGTGTGTGTGTGTGTCTGTAATATAGGTTACGCCAGGCCATATTGTGGACAAGATTCGAGTGAGAAATTAAATACCAGGAACTGAAACTGAGCAGTATGAAGGGTGAAGAATTCGCGATATCTTATCATGAAGACTATATGAAATTTTTGAGCCTCGATATCAAGATCCAGATATCAGTCGAAGTGATCGGACCAAGGACCAACCATTAAAGAAAATAAATTACAGAAACAAAATATAAAGAACAAAACTTCAATTCAAAGTCACCATCTCTTCTCAAGTGTTATGAACATCAACTAAAACTAAGTGAAATGCAAACCTACATAATTATTTCACACAAGCACATGTAAATCACCTATTACACATCGAGATGAGGACTTTAATGCGTTGAAGTATCTCACCCCAAACATCGATTCAAGAGACCGGAAAGAGGTCTTGAGGGGTACTCTTCCATTTTTCATATCAATGCGCTCCCACCAGCAAAGACTATTTCCTCCCAGAGACTTGTGAAGAGGGGGAACCTTCCCTCTCCTCAACAATTCCTGGCATTGCGTAAATATTCCCTTCGTGTTTCTCCTTCAGCAACGATGGGATCGTGTTTCGACAGCCAAGTAAAGGGGCGAGATTCACAAATAATTTGGATGGATGGAGGGTCTCTCTCTCTCTCTCTCTCTCTCTCTCTCTCTCTCTCTCTCTCTCTCTCAAATTTCATTATCTTCTTTCTCCCTCTCTCTCTCTCTAAATTTCAAGAAAGGTATACAAAACATTCCAAAGTCCACCTACAGAATACAGCAGAAAAAGAGAATACTTCGCCACTAATTTCTAGTCATGAAATAAACGGCCCACCTCCCGCCCTCCCCCCAACAGTCTCCGTGATACCTGAACATCACTTTCCTTGACGGAGCTACTGTAAACGCGACGGTGATCGGTCTGGGGAAGTCGAGACCGGTGATTGATTTCTAGGATAGATCGACGACAAGATTGACGGCTTTGTGAGTGAAAGGCATTTGCCTCGATCCATTCCAGGGCCTTTTGCGTCTGGCGTCGTCGGGTTCTTGGCCGACGGTGAACCTCGCCTTTCCAGATGTTCCATTTTTTGTGGATACAAAAAGTGAAACGACCTTTATCAGTGCGGGGAGTGAAATGAATGAATACTTAACAAGACCAAGATGATAACTTTCGGAATATCACGAAAGGAAATAACGAACTCGAGTCATAGCAAATATAACAGATGTATAAATAATTGCCTCATATACTATCAGTTAAGAATCGAAAATATAATAATAATAATAATAATAATAATAATAATAATAATAATAATAATAATAAACCCAAATTCGAGCAAAAGGCACTGGACAGAAACTTTCCTGATCTACCCTGCTTATAATTTCCTCCAACATGGCCCAATCACCACTTCATCTAAGCGAGAGAGAAAAAACATTCAATAACAAGTGAGAACCTAATCAGAGCCATTCCTAGAGTTCAAGATCAAAAGCTCTTTTCAATTCCAGATGATGAAAAAAAAATCGTTAGCAATCTGAAGTGAAAATGCAAAATAAAGATTTTTGTCTAAATGCGTTTGCTTAACAAATCGAGAATTGAGTCAGTGTAGACTGTAGGGCGTTAATAGTTCAGAACGGAATGAGGTCTGTAAATTAAAGGAGTAAATCATTCTTTTTTTCGTGTCTGAATGGCTGTAGCAGGTCGATGAAAGACTTCGGTTTCTGTTTTTTTGGGGAGAATAAAAAGGTTGAATGGCTATTACATGTACAGTGAAATTAATAGAGCGACTACAATTTTGCCTTTTTACAGATAAAACTTCGTACAAAATATTCCACAAATTTCTAGATCATTTGACCGATTGCTCTCTCTCTCTCTCTCCTCTCTCTCTCTCTCTCTCTCTCTCTCTCTCTCTCTCGTTTCAATTAAAAGCAGTACCTTAATCCTTCATACTTTTTCCCCATCTGCATTAACTTTACTTGTCTTGCAGATACCTTTTTTATCCTTTTAAACCACACGACATCGTTCTCCTCCCGCAAGAAAGTGAAGTCCACTTATCTTTCTCCATCCCTGGCCTCTTATCATAACGCCATGCCTTTTCCGAGTTGCTGCACACGAATGCAGCATAAAGGCTTCAGTTTCCCTTCATTTTTCCTGCGGTCAGGTCAACGTTCCTGCCCCCCCACCCCCGCCCCCCACCCCCCCCCCCACCCCAACCTCATTACAAGAGCAGCAGCTACGAACAGTCTCCCCACCCCTTCCCCACCGCCAACAACCAACTTCTCCACCCTCCACTTCGCATCTGAGGAAAATCTCGATGCGCAATCTTTTGAAAGCAGTTCATATTGAACCACCGACGGGAGACTGAGTCGTTGAAGGGTGTAGTAGATGCCCTTGCGACTTGAAATCGGAACGGGAATTCGCACGGAATCTCCTGAGAATCTCCTCCCCAAGCTTAATGCAAATACCCTGTCTCATGGAGCAGCGCGAACATAATTGTTGTTGAGGAGAAACTACCTCACCATTTCCGGTTCCTAATGCAGATCCTGCACAAATGAATGGACGTCTCTGCTGTAGTAAGACACTTCGTCTTCAGCAGACTCGGTGTGCAATCATTTCTGGGTGGTGCAGCTCTAAGCTTTCGTTTGCAAGGCCCATTGGTCACTCCTAGTACACGAAACGGAGGTACGTGGGTGCCCGTTTGCTGGGGGTATAGAAAGAGGGTATGAGACTGGAAACCTCACGCCAAAAGACTGTCCGATGGTTCTCACGACCCATTACCCCCAAAATACGATAAATAATTTTTTTATTTTTTTTTTTTTTGGAAATTATTTACCAGTAAAGAACATTTTCAGAAACGCTCCCATTATGTCATAATCCCCACTAATTATAACGGACAGAGATAGAGATACTCTGGAATTTGTGAATTAAAATCACAAGCAAGCACCCAAGCATATCCTGTACGATTGACGGTCCTTACGTTTAGGTTACATGGGCGGGCCAGGGGGGAGCGAAGACCCTCGATTGATTAATTGATTGATTTGTGGTTATCAAAACTGGCGTCACTAAAGCCCTTGATTAAGTTAGAACCAGTCACTCTATGCTAGTTTAGGTTAGGCAAGGTTAGATGAAGATGTATCACTATTAAAATACAAATTTTTTGTTGTATTTTTATGTGTCTGTAATACTTTTACGATTGCACTCTTACTATAAACCATTCTGCGCACAAAGGAATTTACCGGCAAAAAGTAAATATAAATATAAATATATATATATATATTGTGTGTGTGTGTGTGTGTATGTGTGTGTGTATATGTATGCATGTATGTATGTATTTAATACACACAGCGCGCGCTAGCAATATATATATATATATATATATATATATATATATATATAAGTATATATAATATATATATATAATGATATATATAACATTTAAAGAGAGAGAGAGACTATGTATGTGCGCGCGTATGCAGGCCCACATTTAAAACTGATCAAAAATAATAATTCGACGTTTCTCATATGATAGCATTTGCGAACGTTTAAGCCTGTTTGTCAGACGGCGCTCATAAAGCCTCAATGGGGACAAATGGATTTTTCTGTCCCTTCTATTATGACTTTGTCCGTCTGTAGATCAAGCTTTCAGTCAGTACGTTCTGTTTACATCGTCTCATGGGTATTAAGAGCAGTCTTAAAATGCCGCGTTCATAATTAATGTGACAATATTGGACTCTCTCTCTCTCTCTCTCTCATCTCTCCTCTCTCTCTCTCTCTATGGGTCAGTAAGTGTATAGCAACTGGCTACCGGAAGGCCGTACCCTTCTGGCGTCATTGTCTGTTAAATTAAAAAAAAAACATACTAATTATAAATAATTGTATATATATATATACATATATAATATATATATATATATGTATATATATCTATATATATATATCAATTCAAGCTACAAATGTCCTTTAATATCTAAATTCACTTTACCTCCCAAATGATATATTTTCATATATGTACCGAAGGGGAATTTTTTTAATTGATAATAATTTCGTCCCCCATGGGATCGAACCACCGTCCAAGTGGACGGGGACGAAATCAGGACCGTCAGTGACGCTATCCAATCAGCCAACAGAGACGCTATAAGTTCATATCGATTCTGACCTTACAAATCACCCTCGATCTGGATGCTTTCGTAATTAGAATCGATATGGAACCCCGTCTACCATGTTGGCCAATTCGAGCGTTTGACAGCACGTAGCCTTTTGTTATGAATAATTATCACATCGAACCGTGACCATTTATATATCAATCAAGCTACAAATGTCCTTTAATATCTAAATTCACTTTACCTCCCAAATGATATATTTTCATATATGTACCGAAGGGGAATTTTTTTAATTGATAATAATTTCGTCCCCCCATGGGATCGAACCACCGTCCAAGTGGACGGGGACGAAATCAGGACCGTCAGTGACGCTATCCAATCAGCCAACAGAGACGCTATAAGTTCATATCGATTCTGACCTTACAAATCACCCTCGATCTGGATGCTTTCGTAATTAGAATCGATATGGAACCCCGTCTACCATGTTGGCCAATTCGAGCGTTTGACAGCACGTAGCCTTTTGTTATGAATAATTAATCACATCGAACCCGTGATCCATTTATATATCAATTCAAGCTACAAATGTCCTTTAATATCTAAATTCACTTTACCTCCCAAATGATATATTTTCTATATGTAGCCGAAGGGGAATTTTTTTAATTGATAATAATTTCGTCCCCCATGGGATCGAACCACCGTCCAAGTGGACGGGGACGAAATCAGGACCGTCAGTGACGCTATCCAATCAGCCAACAGAGACGCTATAAGAGTTGCATATCGATTCTGGACCTTAACAAACTCACTCGATCTTGATGCTCGTCTGTATTAGCAAAGCAAATCCAAGATCGAGGAAAGTGATTTGTCAGGTCAGAATGGATCTGGATGCTAAAGTAATTAAAGCATAGAAATCCGAGTATTTGAAGGTCACGATATGAACTTATAGCGTTCTGTTGGCTGATTGGATAGCGTCACTGACGTCCTGATTCGTCCCCGTCCACTTGGACGGTGGTTCGATCCCATGGGGGACGAAATTATTATCAATTAAAAAAATTCCCCTTCGGTACATATATGAAATATATCATTTGGGAGGTTAAAGTGAATTTAGATATTAAAGGACATTTGTAGCTTGAATTGATATATAAATGGATCACGGTTCGATGTATAATTATTCATAACAAAAGGCTACGTGCTGTCAAACGCTCGAATTGGCCAACATGGTAGACGGGTTCCATATCGATTCTAATTACGAAGCATCCAGATCGAGGGTGATTTGTAGGTCAGAATCGATATGAACTTTATGCGTCTCTGTTGGCTGATTGGATAGCGTCACTGACGGTCCTGATTTCGTCCCCGTCCACTTGGACGGTGGTTCGATCCCATGACGAAATTATTATCAATTAAAAAAATTCCCCTTCGTACATATATGAAAATATCATTTGGGAGGTAAAGTGAATTTAGTATTAAAGGACTTTGTAGCTTGAATTGATATATAAATGGATCACGGTTCGATGTGATAATTATTCATAACAAAAGGCTACGTGCTGTCAAACGCTCGAATTTGCCAACATGGTAGACGGGGTTCCATATCGATTCTAATTACGAAAGCATCCAGATCGAGGGTGATTTGTAAGGTCAGAATCGATATGAAATTATAGCGTCTCTGTTGGCTGATTGGATAGCGTCACTGACGGTCCTGATTTCGTCCCCGTCCACTTGGACGGTGGTTTCGATCCCATGGGGGGACGAAATATTATCAATTAAAAAAATTCCCCTTCGGTACATATATGAAAATATATCATTTGGGAGGTAAAGTGATTTAGATATTAAAGGACATTTGTAGCTTGAATTGATATATAAATGGATCACGGTTCGATGTGATAATTATTCATAACAAAAGGCTACGTGCTGTCAAACGCTCGAATTTGCCAACATGGTAGACGGGGTTCCATATCGATTCTAATTACGAAAGCATCCAGATCGAGGGTGATTTGTAAGGTCAGAATCGATATGAACTTATAGCGTCTCTGTTGGCTGATTGGATAGCGTCACTGACGGTCCTGATTTCGTCCCCGTCCACTTGGACGGTGGTTCGATCCCATGGGGGACGAAATTATTATCAATTAAAAAATTGTTTCCCTTTCGGTACATATATGAAAATATAGTCATTTGGGAGGCTAAAGTGAATTTAGATATTAAAGGAAATTCTGTAGCTTGAATGATCTATAAATGGATCACGGTTCGATGTGATAATATTCATCTATAATTATATATATATAGATATATTATATATATATATTATATATATATATATATATATATATGTATATATAAAAGCGAATAACAGGGAAAATGATAGTCAGAAATCCAAGCGCTTTCGTCTATTTATGACTATATCTTCCTGTGGTATCGCTGATTTAATTGAAGTCACGTGAACCTACTGTGATTTTTAAGTATAAATATATATACATATATTATAATAATATATATATATATATACATATATATGTTTAGTATATACCTATATATATATATATAGATATATATTTATTTATATATAGTATATATATATAAAACGTATATC
>NC_087209.1:12739504-12742004 GCF_015104395.2 Macrobrachium nipponense | reverse complement strand
CGTCTCTCTCTCTCTGTCTGTCTCTCTCTCTCTCTCTGGATACGTGGCAGAGCAACTAGCCTACCGGAGGGCTGTACCCTTCTGGCGTCATTGTCTCTTAAATTGAAAAAAAACAGACCAATTATAAATGAATTATATATATATATATATATATATATATATATATATATATATATATATATATATATATAATATATATATATATATATATATATATATATATATATATATATATATATATATATATATATATATATATCCTTCTGGCGTCATTGTCTCTTAAATTAAAAAAACAGATCAATTATAAATGATTATATATATATATATATATATATATATTATATATATATATATATATATATATATATATATATATATATATATATATATATATATAATCATTTATAATTGGTGTTTTTTTTTTTTTTTTTTTTTTTTTTTTTTTAATTTAAGAGACAATGACGCCAGAAGGGTAGAGCCTTCCGGTAGGCTAGTTGCTCTGCCACGTATACAGAGAGAGAGAGAGAGAGAGAGAGAGAGAGAATCCATCATTGTTACATTACTTATGAACGTGGCATTTTAAGACTGCTCTTAATACCCATGAGACGATGTAAACAGAACGTACTGACTGAAAGCTTGATCTACAGACGGACAAAGTCATAATAGAAGGACAGAAAAATCCATTTGTCCCCATAGAGGCTGTTGGAGCGCCGTCTGACAAACAGGCTTAAACGCTCGCAAATGCTATCAAATGAGAAACGTCGAATTATTATTTTTTGATCAGTTTTAAATGCGGGCCTGCGTACGCGCTCACATACATAGTCTCTCTCTCTTTACATGTATATATTATTATATATATATATAATAATAATAATAATATATATATATATATATATATATATATATATATATATATATATATATATATATTGCGAGCGTGTGTGTGTGTGTATTAAATAAATACATTACATATATATATTATATATATATATATATATATATATATATATATATATATATATATATATATATATATATACGTTTATGTTTACTTTTAGCCGGTAAATTCCTTTGTGCGCAGAACGGTTTATAGTAAGAGTGCAATCGTAAAAGTAATACATACACATAAAAATACAACAGAAAAATTGTATTTCAGTAGTGATACATCTTCATCTAACCTTGCCTAACCTAAACTAGCATAGAGTGACTGATTCTAACTTAATCAAGGGCTTTAGTGACGCCAGTTTTGATAAGCACAAATCAATCAATCAATCGAGGGTCTTCGCTCCCGCCTGGCCCGCCCATGTAACCTAAACGTAAGCACCGTAAATCGTACAGGATATGCTTGGGTGCTTGCTTGTGATTTTAATTCACAAATCCCAGAGTATCTCTGTCCGTTATAATTAATGGGGATAAAGACATAATGGGAGCGTTTCTGAAAATGTTCTTTACTGGTAAATAATTTCCGAAAAAAAAAATTTATTTAGCCTATTTTGGGGGTAATGGGTCGTGAGAACCATCGTACAGAAGTAAACATCCATCAATTTATCAGTAAGTCTTTTGGCGTGAGGTTTCCAGTCTCATACCCTCTTTCTATACCCCCAGCAAACGGGCACCCATGTACCTCCGCTTCGTCTACTGGGAGTGACCAATGGGCCTTGCAAACGTAAACTTAGAGCTGCAACACCCAGAAATGATTGCACATCGAGTCTGCTGAAGACGAAGTGTCTTACTACAGCAGAGACGTCCATTCGCTTGTGCAGGATCTGCATTAGGAACCGGAAAGGATGAGGTAGTTTCTCCTCAATAACAATTATGTTCGCGCTGCTCCACGAGACAGGGTATTTGCATCAAGCTTGGGGAGGAGATTCCCAGGAGATTCCGTGCGAATTCCCGTTCCGATTTCAAGTCACAAGGGCATCTACTACACCCTTCAACGACGGTGGTTCAATATGAACTGCTTTCAAAAGATTGCGTATCGAGATTTTCCTCAGATGCGAAGTGGAGGGTGGAGAAGTTGGTTGTTGGCGGTGGGGGCTGGGGGTGGGGGTGGGGGGGAGGCTGTTCGTAGCTGTTGCTCATGTAATGGTTTTGGTTGGGGTGGGGGCAGGAACGTTGACTGACCGCAGGAAAATGAAGCTTTTTATGCTGCATTCGTGTGCAGCAACTCGGAAAAGGCATGGCGTTATGATAAGAGGCCAGGGATGGAGAAGATAAGTGGACTTCACTTTCTTGCGGGGAGGAGAACGATGTCACGTGGTTTAAAGGAATAAAAAATGTGTCTGCAAGACAAATGAAGTTAATGCAGATGGGGAAAAGTATGAAGGATTAAGGTACTGCTTTTAATTGAAACTAGAGAGAGAGAGAGAGAGAGAGAGAGAGAGAGAGAGAGAGAGAGAGAGAGAGAGA
The DNA here is from genome assembly GCF_015104395.2 of Macrobrachium nipponense. NCBI lineage: Eukaryota > Metazoa > Arthropoda > Malacostraca > Decapoda > Palaemonidae > Macrobrachium > Macrobrachium nipponense. Next base: position 12,739,595 of record NC_087209.1, on the reverse strand, counting down.
GAGAGAGAGAGAGCAATCGGTCAAATGATCTAGAAATTTGTGTAATATTTTGTACGAAGTTTTATCTGTAAAAAGGCAAAATTGTAATCGC
>NC_087209.1:12722004-12732004 GCF_015104395.2 Macrobrachium nipponense | reverse complement strand
GTTAGAGTATTGATTAATATGAAAAGCATTTTACAAAATTCTGATAGAAACATAACGTTCTCAGATCTATTTCTCTAGGTCGCCATAACTTGTTCTCCTGATATAATGTCTTGGTTGTTTTGACCCGTTTTTGAAAATACTGTATTATTCTCCTGATATTGTTTCTTAGTTGATGCAACCCGTTTTGTGAAATACTATATTTCACAGGTTTAACTATGCCAACGATGTAGGGATAATGTAATGTTTTCAACGATGTCTGATTGATCGAATATCTCTTGTCAGAAGGAATTGACTCCGTAGGTTTTGCAGAAAAGATACTTGGTGACCCCTTCCAGCTGATGATCTTCAGGTGGATATAAGGGTTATAATAGCCATATGAGAAATCGAAAATTACAAATAAGACTTGTGTGACCATGCTGATCGCGTTGCTTAGTTGAGTAATTCTTTGTATCTGGTGTTCTTACTTCTTAAGAAGAATCTGGTCAGTATAACATTCTGTACTCCTGTTGAATCTCAATCATTATACGTTGATCTTGAATATTGTCATATATGACATAATATTGTCGTATATTTAGCCTGTTGTTTTTTATGGCCTGTCCGCGCAGCATTCTGGCTACATACTCGGTCGGTCAATATAGTGTTTGCCCGTCAGAAAGTGCCCGCTAGTTTGGACAGGGCCTTAGTCTTTTATTCCTGACCTGTTTCTGATATTGTCCGTAAAAATGTACTTAGCTTACCTTATTTTCGTGGATTTGAAACCATAAAATCAATATTTAAATCATTTAATGTTAATGTAGTGTTCTCTTATAACAATACCATTAAAGATATGCTAATTAAGAATAGTCCCGTAACAAATAACAACATCATTTACAAAATTCCTTGTAAGGATTGCCCATCGTTTTACGTTGGTCAGTCTAGTAAAAATTTATGTGTTCGGGTTAAGCAGCATATGTATTCAGTTAGAACAGCCCAGACTTCAAATGCACTGTTTATCCATCTGAGTGAAAAATCTCATTGTATTAATTGGGGTGATGCCTCGGTAATTGCTAGATCTAATGATTGTTTCAAGAAATTTTACTGGAACGGCAATTATACAAATCACTAATAAAAACAACCTAAATCTTAGTCTGGGAAATGTACCATTTGGACCCATATATTTGTAAGACGTTTTATGAAGGGCCTCAAAATAAATTGAACAAACTAATAAATTAGTCCCACATGTATAGTAGTTATTAATTCTCTCCTCTCTCTCTCTCTCTCTCTCTCTCTCTCTCTCTCTCTCTGTCTCTCTCTCTCTCTCCCTCTCTCTCTCTCTCTCTCTGGTTCGATATTTTCTCTCCCTCTTTCTCTTGCTCGATATATATATATATATTTATATTTTCTTTCGTCTTTTCATTATAATAATTTTTTGTTGGGAAAATTTGTGTAAAAATTCATGATATTAAATGTATATGCCTCCTGTGTGTTTTTTCAAATGTACTGTTTTTCTGGAAGAAATCACTTGTTTACCGCGGGTATCCTTCAAGGTGTGGCTAGCCTATGACTCCTCCTCCTCTCTGTAGAGTGAAATCGCCCTTATGGCTAATTTGGTAGTGTCAGTTGTATATTAAGCCTTCTTTTGACTATGGTGTTCTTTGTAAAACCAGTATGCCTCAGTAAAGGGTCCGAATAGGACCGAAAGTACTCGGCCAACTCGTTTTTTCATTTTTTCCTTCGTGGCAAAGAAAACTTTATTTATACATAGCATCACGTTTTATATACTTCGTGATCAAGTTATTCTATATATATATATATATATATATATATATATATATATATATATATATATATATACATGTATGTATATATATATATATATATATATATATATATATATATATATATATATATATATATATATATATATCTATATATATATATATATATCATTATATATATATATATATATATATATATATATAATATATACATGTATATATATACTATATATATATATATATATATATATATATATATATATATATATATATATATGTATATATATATACATATATTTATATATATATATATATATATATACTACACTATATATATATATATATATATATATATATATATATATATATATATATATATATATATATATATATATAGAGTCAGGAGGACTTCGACCTCCAGGCGCTTGGCGGGTGGGTTTGGCTTTTTTGTCACGTGGGTATTGAGCCCAAGATTAAGGAGAATCTTCAATAAGACATTGGTGCTCCGCCAGCTGGAAGAGAAGAAGAAAGAGAGGAGAGAAATAAAATGAGAATTAGACACTACAAACACAGAGACAAGCAGCTTCCCAAGGAACCCCCCGTCCAGACATTGATGCTGCCCTCCAGCGCCTGCAGAAGAAGGATTACCGCAAGAGAGAAAGTGAATACTTAAGAAAACTTGTGAGGCTTAATGGAGGAAGTTTGAAAATTCCCGAAAAAGAATGATTTCATCAACCTCACGGAATATAAACCGACACCCGAAGAAAAAGATCCTTAATCTTGGGCTCAATACCCACGTGACAAAAAAAGCCAAAACCCACACGCCAAGCGCCTGGAGGTCGAAGTCCTCCTTGACTCTATCCAGTCCCTCGAGGACGAAGGCAGGTCAGTCGAGCGACACCCTCCCTCCAGCCTTACTGTTAGCAGAAGCCCATACCGACCGAGGAGCCCCATACAGAAAGCGCTATCCTTACCATGAGAATTGAAAGAAACTGCTATAAAACTTGAAATCCAAACCAGAAATAACAATAAGAAGGGCAGACAAAGCTGCTGCCCTAGTGCTCATCAAGACCTCTGAATATCACGAGAAACTGGACCAAATACTGGCTGATCAATCCAAATTCAGAAAATCAACAAGAACCCATCGAAGACATCCGACGAGACATTAATAGGACGGTCGAAAGAATCCATGCCGCTAGGAATGCTCCCAGACTTCCCCTTGCCCAGGGTGACTTTAATCCAGGGTATATTTACGGCACCGTAAAAACCCACAAGCCTGGAAATCCTCTTCGCCCTATTATAAGCCAAATCCCAACCCCGACTTACAAAATCTCCTCACGCCATATATCCCTGACAGGTATTGTCTACAGTCGTCTACCGACTTTTTACGTAAACTCCGAGACTCTCCGTCTACAGGTATCATCGCCTCTCTTGACGTCGAGAAGCCTCTTCACGAACGTTCCAGTCGACGAGACGATTGAACACATCCTCGACAGAGTATACAGATGTTGAGACAGGCTTTGAACATCCCAGAGGAAGCCCTAAAAGCCTCCTTGAAATATGTACCAAGAAGGCACCATTCACGACCCACAGAGGACCATCTTTATTGCCAGATTGACGGCGTGGCAATGGGATCCCCATTAGGGGTTCTATTTGCCAACTTCTACATGAGTGTCGTCGAAGAAAGAGTTTTCAATAAGATCCCCTGTCCTCCCCAATACTACCGCTACATAGACGACACCTTCATAAAAGTTGACAGAGAAGAGGACCTTGAAACTTTAAGAAACACCTTCGAAGAATGCTCCGTCCTCCACTTCACACGTTGAACACAGCGTTGACGGTGCCCACCCTACCCTTCCTGGACGTTCGGGTACAGCAGACCCCTTCGGGATACACCACCACGGTTTACAAGAAACCCACAAACCCAGGTCTATGCCTTAATGGGTCCAGCGAGTGCCCAGACAGGTATAAAAGATCGGTGGTAGATGCCTTCGTCCGCCGCGCCCTTACACACTGTTCCACATGGAGAGAAACCACCAGGGAGATCGAAAGGTCTACAAGTTCTCATTAACAATAACTTTTCAAACCGTATGGTCGAACGCCAAACGAGGGACTCCATAAATAAATGGCACCAAGAAAGAACGACCGTAACTAACGACCAAAGTGGAGCTATAAAAATATTTTATTTTTACAAAAATCATATGCACCACAAAATATTTGGAAGATGAAAAGGCTATAAGGAAAAATAACAGTGAAAATGTCTCCCCCACTACAGAAAGTGATAAAATTAGCCTCATAATTTATTACAAAAACATGAAAACCAGCCAGCTGCTTCTTAGAAACAACCCGGCGCCCCCAGAAACGTCTTTGAAGAGAAGGAGTGTCATCTACGAATTCACATGCTCGGTGGATGGATGCCACCATTCTTATATCGGTGGATGACCACTACCAGACTCTCCAAGCGCTCTCGTGTCATCTTCAAGAAGGGGCCATTTTCATTCACTATAGGATAATAAACAAACAGGAGACCAGAAAGAGCTGAGCTTATAAAGAACATAGAAATTATTGACCATGCACCGGACCGAAAACGCCTACGTTATCTTGAAGCAATTACACATATTAGAGAAAAAACCGACTATCAACACGGTAAAAGAAAACAGAGTTTCTTCCCACCATCATAAGAAGAAATGGCGCAAGAAACCAACCGACTACGTATACCGCCACGAGAGAGAGAGAGATCGATGAGAGAGAGAGAGAGAGAGAGAGAGAGAGAGAGAGAGAGAGGGGAGAGAGAGAGAGAGAGAGAGAGAGAGGAGCAAACAGAGAGAGAAAAGAGAAAGAGAGAGAGAGCAGGCAGAGAGAGAGAGAGCGTGAGAAGGAGCGAACGAGAGAGAGAGAGAGAGAGAGAGAGAGAGAGAGAGAGAGAGAGAGGAACTTGCAGGAAAGAAAGAAAGAAAGAGAGAGAAAGAGCGGAAGAAGTAGAGAGAGAAAGCGGGAGAGAACAAGCGGAAGATATATCAACTGTACAGCCTGCCGCCCAAGAGGTGGGTACCCCAACCAACACCCAACCGACGCTAATAACCCCGTCCAAACTACGTAGGTCTGAACGCCTCAGGGGGAGATTTCGTTACATCCAACGACCAATTAAAATCCGTCCGTTCCACCGACCGCCCACCGATTGTACATGACCTTGCATGCTATAAATACATGTAAAACGTATCTTAATTCACTGTACTGTAAACTCTCATAGATGACTGCCTGTGCGCTGTCGACACGTTAGAGGAATAAACCTAAGACAAATGAAAATCTTTACATGTCCTTAGGAAACTTAATACACCAGCTACATGCTGACGAGAAAAAGATAATAAGAATTGAGAAGATTCTATATAAATTAAATGCCGTTGAAACAGCTATTGTATTCAATAATAATAATAATAATAAAATGGTAGCTCCCATTCTTGTAATTTGGATGTATGATGACCGTTTGAATTTCCCTTTGTTTTCAATTATTTTCATTTCTGTAGAACTTGTTTTAACTGCTTTCACTTTGATTGTGGTCTCTAATAACAAGCATTGACAACTGAAAGTATAATGGGGATTATTTTGCCTCAAACCTATCATGTACAAGGAGTTAGTGTGCGCTTTTCACTTGCTCTGAAATATATAGGTTTTGAATGGAATTTTTTAGATTTGATAACTTTTAGTATCTCATTAAAAATTTGACGCCATGCCACAGATAGGACATTACTAGAAATTCTGGTATTATTGTAATTGAAACATTTGTATGGATCAAGCATAAATGATCATCAAATGACAGTGGGAGGTATTACAGATTGGAAGTTCTGATTTTCTTTCATTTCATTCAAAATATTCTGTCTCAATTATAAAACCTTCAAAAGAAGATTGTATTAGTAAATTATTAACTCTTATTTTATAATGATAATTTTTTTTCTGCGTGGATTGGAGGAGGGGCAGGGGGTATCTTATTTTCTGAAGCATTTACCTTGCAAGGGTGATATTTGAACCTGACCAGTAATTCTCTCTCTCTCTCTCTCTCTCTCTCTCTCTCTCTCTCTCTCTCTCTCTCTCTCTCTCTCTCAGTTTGCATGTGGGCGTTTTCATACGAGGTTGGTATCGACGAAAAATATATATAGTGTCTGCTTGCTAGTGGCAGCTGCCTGAATAAATTTTGCTGTGAAACGGCTACAAATAAAATGGCCAACACAGAGCTGTTAGTGTGTACAAGTAATTTTTTGCTTGATTATTATTTTTCAACTTTTAGAAATATGCTGCAGACAGTCGATTCGTTATATAGATATATATATATATATATATATTATATATATATTATATATATATATATATATATATCATATATATATAAATATTCAATATTTTATTTCGTGTGATACGAACGGACACCACGAGTAGAGGAAGTTTCGATGATTTATTTGTAACGGAAGGATAGATCTTAAAAATGACCGAACTGATGAGTAGTTAGAATTCCTTACACAGTGTCAGGACCTCCTCAGTCTAAAGCTTCAGCAGCCATCCCCTTAAAAGGATGAAGAAATATTCTCATGGAATATGTGGACGTATCTGCCTAAAGATAACAGCAATAAAGAATGTGAAGATGTAGCGACCTTCCCCTAAAAACAATACATTGTGTAAGATGGAGTAAGAAGATTTTTTTGTTTTATTTTTGAGACTGGACAGAAAGCCGAAACGTCTGACAAAAGACCTGTCGTCAGTATTCTGTTCTGATGATTTGTCGGTTATCAGAAAGTTTATGATAATTGTTATCCGTCTAGGATGATGTAGATGTAGGTGAGATGGGATGCTCTGTAGGCCAAAGTTGGGAAGGTTATGAAGGATCTAAAACAAATTATTTTTTAGTTGTTTCTACATCCGGCGTACTAATTTTATTATAGTAGATTCACATCACCCGTGCATCTGATGCCTAGGCCCGTCCCTTACGACGCTCCTGATTGGCTGTTGATAAGCCAATCACAGGACTGGAAACGCTCGGCCTCTCGAGAGTTCACATAGGCAAGATGTATGTTCCACCTCTCCTGAGGGATTTCTTTTGTAAGATGTGTCTCTCAGAAGAGGTGAAACACATATCCTGCCTATGTGAACTCACGCGAGAGACTGAGTGTTTCTAGGTGTTTGTTTTATCATCAGCCAATCAGGAGCTTCGTAAGGGACTGGCCTAGACATCAGATACACGGGCGATGTGAATCTACTATAGCAGTAGTGTTAACTGGACGGTCTTGTTGATGCCTTCAGCTGAGATGTATTTTAAGTGTGCTGCCATTGTTTAGTTCCGTAAAATTTAAGTATTATTTTAGCCATCATTCTTGAGAGCTGCTTACCTTGCTACAGAGGCTCTAGGAAATAATTAATCATTTGTGTTTGTGAATATTTATCGGGAATGCTTCCTTGTTTACCTATTTAGGGTTTTCTTAGGTTTTGCAAAATAACTGACAAACGAGGACTTGTGTGTGCATACTATGATTTTTATTTATGGCCGTATCTTCATTTTTAGTAAAAAAAAAAATTGAACAAACATTTTTTAAAAAGAAATGTTTCTCGAAATAATTTTAAATTTTACGAACGCTCCTGAAGTAAAATACCCAGAAGAAAAAAGTTCATAAGACAAAATCCAGAAAGAGGCGAGAGAGAAAAAATTAATTTTTTATGCTCCTAGCGGTTGCGTTGGGATATGCGATAAAGTATGAAGACGGACATTTCAAGAAATAATTTCCGGGAATAAAAATAAAGTAATAAGAATCTTAAAAAAAAAAAAAAAAAAAAAAAAAAAAAAAAAAAAAAAAAGTGGAAGTCTTTCCTTCGTCGGTTATTTTTACAGGCTCAGCGATTCATTACGAAATGGGGTAGAATTTTTTTTTTCATTTTTTTTTCGTTTGTTATTTATGCGAATTTTTAATGCGTTTCTTCGTTTCGTCTCCCGGGAATGTTTGAGTCGTGAGCATTTTAGTTAATGAGCGCTAATTACTAAACCCAGAGAATGAAATATTATTCTTACCTTAAGATACCTTCTATTTGTTTCTCATTTTTTCTTCGCTTCAGAAAGAAATGCAAGGAAATTATTTAAGGGAAAAGGGGAAAATTCTCCCAACACAGAAAACCTGAGGTCTTTAGTTATATTCATATATATATTAATATATATTTCAAGGCTCAGAAAAGTGCAGGAAAAATAGGAATTGAAACCAATTCTTTATACACCAGTTTACTCCACAATTTATAGATTAATTTTTTTTTATTATTATTATTTAGATTTTGTTGTGTATCTTCCAATAAATTTCGTAATGTATTGTTGTTATATTCCTTTTCTATGCAGAGGAGATAGTAGTGATACTCTTTCATTTTTAAACAGAATGAAGTCTTATAATTTGTGCTGAAACCCAAGGGATGTTGACAGTGAGTTTCTACTGTACTTTCTACGATTTTGCTTTTGGGAAATTAAAGCTATAATGAGGAGTTAGATATGCTCTCTCTCTCTCTCTCTCTCTCTCTCTCTCTCTCTCGTCTCTCTCTCTCTTCTCTCTCCACTCTCTCATCTCTCTCTCTCTATATATATATATATATATATATATATATATATATATATATATATATATATATATATATATTGTGTGTGTGTGAGAGAGAGAGAGAGAGAGAGAGAGAGAGAGAGAGAGAGAGAGAGTTTGTATATATATATATGAGAATATGATTCAATCTCAGATGAATACATTAATGGTCTCCATCTGTTATTCAAATGTGTTCGGACGAACTATAGATTTCAAAGGTCAGGTAAATAGAAACAAAATAATATCTGGAATAATAAAGGAGATTTTCCAGATGATGTTTTAAGGTCATTTAACGTTAACGATAATTGGTGTATTATGTTACTGATGACTTGTATCAAAACACTCAAGTGTTCAGATCAGTTTTAAAACAACACATAACTTTGATGTTTTCTATAAAGATTGATTTGATGTTTAAATGATTACATTAGGCCTTTGTTGACTGAGCTTCCTATATTTCAATTGAAAATGTAATTGGCATATAAAGACTGTATTAGTTGTATCAGTAAAAATACAAAAAAACACTTGTATTGTCCTCAATTAGATATATACGGAATTATTTCACTTTTATCCCGGGTATAGTGAAAGTGAAAATAGAATAATTCAAAGTATGGGAAAATGGACAGCTTGGAAGATTATATTTCGTTGTGACTTTATTCAGATTTACCAGTTACCAGGTAAAGCATGAATTATATATTATATATATATATATATATATATATATATATATATATATATATATATATATATATATATATATATAGATATATATATATTATATGTGTGTATGTATATTATATATATATATATATATATATATATATATATATATATAATATATATTTATATATATATATATATTAATAAAAGGAGCTATAAAAGGAGCATACACCAAAATGTAGAGAGAAAAGTACTAAATATTTCAGAGACTGCTGTCTCTCTCTTCAGGTATATGAATGAGAAAAGTTTACAGAAAAGGTGGTATTTATACCAAAGAGATTCGTCCACAAGTAAGCCCAATTTTAGGTCAACCCCGCTGATAATCTTCCTTTAATCTTCTTTAAGCGTTGGTTGAATGAACACTGCGTCGACGAGTCTGATGTCCAATTCCCTTTGAGATGTTCATTACCTGCTTCTCTTTTATTAAGGCCCGATTCCATCATTTGGACTCTTGTACCGGCAAAAGTTGCTGCTATAAATTACACGTGACATATTCCAGTTTATTCTATGGTTATGTTCATTTTATATGATTGAAAATAGCCGAGTTTCTGTTGTCCATACCTAACTGACCGTTTGTGTTGTATTAATCTTCTGGGGAAGTGATTTACCTGTAAATCCGATGTAAGATTGGTCACAGTCCTGGCATGGGATCTCATATACCCCCGAGTCTTTGGGCGATGTCTTTTTGTTGGACGTTAATCAGGGATTTGGCTAAGGTATTTGGGTAGGTAAATGCAAAATGGTTGGATTTCCCAAGGGTGTGAGTTACTCTCTAATCGTCTCCAGGTGGGGAATTTTATTTTATTGTTGGGTGTGCTCTGGTCTTGTCTTTAGGGGGTCGGTAGAATATTACGTTTGCTTTTGAATTGCTTTCTCAATTATATGGTCAGGATACTTTAAAGATGAGAGTTGCTTGCGAATTAGTTCAAA
>NC_087209.1:12719317-12721504 GCF_015104395.2 Macrobrachium nipponense | reverse complement strand
TTTCCTGGTAATGGAATTTCGATATAACGGACAGATAATTGATAAGCTGAAATTCCCAGTCTATCGAATATTCAAAAATTTTATTTTTGGAAAGGAAGAGATGAAGAGTCCAGCGGAAACTAATGCAAAATCATTACAAAATGTTTGCATGTATGTATGTATGTATGTATGTATATAAATGTATATATATATATATATTATATATATATATATATATATATATATATATATATATATATATATATATATATATATATATATTTATATAAACACGAGATTTCGTAAAATGACGCTGTGACATCATGCTGAGATTTTGTGCCATATTTAGTATGTGCTTGTGTGTGTATATATATATATATTATATATATATATATATATATATATATATATATATATATATATATATATATATACATACACACTAAGTTATGGCACAAAATCTCAGCATGACGTCACAGCGTCATTTTACGAAATGTCAGATACCCAGGTAAAGAAATCTATAAGAAATTCATCCTATTTGCCTGAACAGTATCTTGAACTTAAGGCTATTTTTTAAATTATCGGTTTGATATAAATGGCATCTTTATATAGGCCTCTTCTCTGAGTTGGTAATTGGTATAAAATTTCATTTTGGGAAACCTGAATTATTTCCGAAAACTGAATATACTCCTTGGTCTAATAACCATATACACTGACGATTGATAACAAAATGGAAATTAATTTACCTAAAATATTCAACGACCTCTTGGATCTGTCTATTTCCAATAACTCAAGAAAAAACTTTACTTCAAAAGACAGGTCTATTGATCGTGATGTCAGAATTATATCGGTACATAACAAAATGTGGATTTCCACAACTAACGTTATATTCCTCCTGACCTTTCGCAAGCTAAGAAATAATTGCCTTGGCAACGAAAGAACAAATCTAGTTCAACCCAGTCGCCTTCACTTACTACCTAACTAATGACATAAACGCTTCCCATTGACGGGAAATTACGCTGACCAGCCAAGGACTACGCCCATTCATAAAACCTATGACGGCCGCCGCCATTTAATTTTATTTTCACACATACTACGAGTGGGAATTTATGATCGTCTAGAACCCCAAAATAAATAGGGAACTGTTCCGTGTGGTAGCCTCAGATAAAAGGATTTTATTCATGCCCCATTGAGTTTCATTTTGTTTCGTCACGTCGAAATGACGAAACCTATCGTATTAAAAAATATTTCTTGGTTGTTAATCATTTTCAGGACTATCACTTTCAATTTTTGAAATAACTTTGAGCGGTCAATTTCGATAAAAGCGAACAAATGACCCCTTTAGGATGAAAGATCTATTATATTTTGATTAACCTGCAAAGCTGCAATTCCAAATTACAGAATACAAGTCAGGATTTTTTTACAGAAGAACGAATGAAGTATTCCTACAGTGAAAGTCTGATTTTATGTTTTTATTTATTTATTTATTTATTTGTTTTAAGGAAATTTGTCTGTTCCTGACACACAACTTCAACCGAATTCCGACAAATTCTTCACAGTTTACACAGTGCAAAACAGTTTTTTTTCTGTATACGAACAAACGTAAAGCCCTTAAATACGGTTTATATAGTACGCAATGTCCCAATATCAATCTATCAGTCAGTTACTGGATTCTCCGTTTGAACTTAACTCTCTCTTTTATTTTGTCTATCTTAATTTATTCAGTGTTCCCCCTCATTAATATTCTCCCAACCAATCGATCATTCGCTCTTCCGCCTTCCAATCGTGGCCTGTCATTTACGAATAAAAACATAAGAGATTCCACTTCTCTTTTTCTCTTCCCTCCGTTCACCTCATTCACTTGGGAAATGAATAATCGAGGATGAAAGGTTGAAGGATTGTCGTTGATTATTGTATATTATCTCCTTACCCTAGTCTATGAATTTTATTTTTTGAAAATCGTATACCAGGTCATCGGGATTTGATGTAACTAGGAGCGCATTTACACATAGCATTTTTGACGATAAATATATATTTTAACAAAAACAGTCGTAAATAGCGATATTTTTATTTTTGCTGGTTTATGGAGAAAAGGTTATACGAATCAATGAAGAAAAAGATATATGGATCTTTTTATGATGACTTCTCTGAAACTGTGTAACAATTTAGTTCATTTATTACTATTTTCCCTCAGCATGCAAACAGGAG
>NC_087209.1:12681817-12716817 GCF_015104395.2 Macrobrachium nipponense | reverse complement strand
AACTTCATCTTCAGATATTCCAAAATTTGAAGACCTTTATCGTAAAGGGTCATCTTCTTTATCATCTTAATCAAGCATGACAAGACCTTCAGCAGTAAAAGGTGACTGCGGTTATAAAAAATATACGGCTTCTCGTAAGTGTGATCAGTAGTTTAATCACACACACACACACACACACAGTCACTAACACATCCATACATACATAACCACCAGCTTCCCAACAAATCTCTAGCTTTGAGGTTATAAAAATCCCACTACAAATTTTTTACCCTTCTGGTGGTTGAAAGGCAGCAAGTAATCCTCAAATTAAAAGTTACAGTGCTACTTCCCACAAAGTCTAATTACCTGATGCCAGTCACAGGAGTAATAAAATATTCGTAATGATCTACGCATAATTTTTTTCGTAGTAATCACTCAAACAAACAGTCAAGGAACAAAAAAGCAAAACACCAACAAATAAAGGAAATTAATTTCTCAAACTGATACATTCATGATGGCATACCTGATTCTCTCCATGCCTTTGTTGAAGTCAAAATTGTTTTTCGTCGCAACTTCTGCAGGATGTTTGTTCACAGAAACTTGGAGAAGGTTTTGCAATGATATTAATTTAAGAAAACTTATGAACAGCGCAGCTTCGTTTCAGATGCAATGTGGCTGAGCGGAGCAAAATGGGAGCAATAAAAAAGGCAAACCAACTACATGGATTAATCAAATGAATTTATAAGGAATTTTTGCAGTTAAAAAATTTTTCAGACAAATACTACAATGAAATAAAGGTATATATAAAAAGATATTATAACGGTAAATACCACGAGGAAAAGACATTTCCAGAATTTTGTTTGCAATCATGACTTTAGATTTATGAATATAAAATATTGCAAATGATATTCACCATCGAACTACAAAAACAAAATCCTTGATGAAAATGCATTTCTAATTTGTATTCAAAGAATATTCACCCAATGGAAACAGTCGAAATTAGGATCGTTAGCTGTGAAAGGTTAATGTCATAATGGAAATTCAATGGAGGAGTAAGGCCACAAGCGCCACAAACTCAAATAACGGGAAAGCGAGCTGTTTTATTGGATAAATTCAGACACTCGATATATCGCTTTCGGACAATTCAACTGGCAAAAAATCGAGAGTAAAGCGAAATAAATATTCAAATTTTGCAAAATATTTGATGTAGTTTAATTTCATTTCGAAATAAATAAAGTTTTATACGTTATAACCCAAAGTTGAAAACAAGAGTATGGCGTCAGAGAGATACATCCTTCTGGTTGCTGGTCGAATGGTCTTATTCCTCCCAAGCAGTTATTTTGAAAAGGTCTGGTATAAATTACAAAAATTAATCTCGGGAACGGATTGACGGGCTTCGATGAAAGTAACCATTTACTGACCGACCTACTCCTGATGACCAACTTTTGGTGGATACAGTTACTAGCGAAACCATCTCATCCATTATTAAATTAACATAATCTTGTTACTATAGTAAACTTAGCCCATTTGAGGGACATCGTATATTTAATAACGAAAACCTAGTAATGCACCCAGACCGTCAAAAACATCGGTAATATAAGAGAAGGTCGAGAGAGCGCTTCCCGACCCCGAGAGAACTACTTCTCATCCTGAACATCGAACCGACGATCATTATTTCCCAGCACCTACATGATAAGGCGTTACATACATGGAATATTTATTGATATACATTTTTTTTTATGTAGAGATTTCTTCCGACTGCAGAACCTGACAGAAGTGACGTCGTCTTTAAAAATGTAAGTTTTTGAATTTCCTGTAAAAGAAACTATTGAGATGGCATTGTCTGTCCGTCCGCACTTTTACTGTCCGCCCTCAGACCTTAAAAATTCCTGAGACTAGAGGGCTGCATATTGGTATGTTCATCTTACATCCTCCATTCATCAAACATATCAAATTGCAGCCCTCTAAACTCAGTAGTTTTTATTTTATTGAAAGTTAAAGTTAGCCATGATCGTGCGTCTGGCACCTATATAGGGGCCAACAACACAGACCACCGCCGGTCCGTGGCTGAAAGTTTCATGAGTCGCAGTTGAGTGTGTCATGGCCCGGGGCTGAGAGTTCCATACAGCATCATAGGCTGTACAGAAAACTCGACTGTTCCGCGCATTCTTGACTCGTTTGCTGTTGTTGACAAATTGATGCGCTGATATTAGCAGACGTATTCACTGTCTAAGGGCATTTTTTACACAAATACTTAAGCTGCTTTCCGACAAGTAGACTTTGAGATGAACTGGAACGCTCATTATGAATTTTATTTTTTTTTTTTTTTTTTTCTTTTTTTTTTTTTTTTTTTTTTTTTTACTAAGAAAGGCATACAGTTAATGAGCTCAATTCATGAATGAAAGCCCCGTGCAAAGATTAAAAAGACCCAAAATTTCAACGTGTGATCATAAATGTCCCTGATTCTCAATCTATAAATTGCAGAACACCATGAATATATATATATATATATATATATATATATATATATATATATATATATATATATATATATATAATATATATTAGATATATATTCATGGTTGTTCTGCATTTTATAGATTGAGAATCAGGGACATTTATGATCACACGTTGAAATTATGGGTCTTTTTATTTTTTTATACAGCACAAATCAAAATATAAATAAAATGCTGGAGAGAGAGAGAGAAAAAAAACTTCTACGACCGACTCCACCAATTTACAAAGATTTGCGCAACTTGAAAGATCTAAGAAGGAACTACACACCCACAAAAATTAAAATAATTCGTCATTCCTAACACCTGTCGTAAAGCCAGTTTAAAGTTCTAATCACTCGAGCTCAGCATCTATCGGGGAACAGAATTCTAGTGTACATCAAGAATGTTAGTTCAGTAAACATTTTCTGAACGAGAACGAACACGAACCTCGCAATGAAAATGCTTTATCCAAACAGCTGGTAACTGGTGTAGCTGTAGGAGGGGTTTGAAATAATCCAGCTGCAATCTTTAAAGTTATCTAATCACATCTGATGATTATATGCCAATCCTTTCTCTCGCCAAGGACACCAAGGAATGGGTTGACAAAGGTGTCTTTGTCGCAACCTGATTTCTTTCCCATAGCGCAATCAATTTATACGTTCTAGTGATCCGCATTTCAGAGTAATTTTCCAAATCACTCAACAACATGATGAAGATTTTTCCCTTAGGGCCCTTTCACACTATGTCGTACGTAAATGCGACACGATGTCGGAGCATCATGCGACTAGCAGTCGACTATTATCTCTAATGTACCTTTTCACACTATGTCGGTCCGGCAAATTTGCCGGTCCGGCATCGCATTACAGCCGACAGGCCCCACTGGCCATGT
Source organism: Macrobrachium nipponense (assembly GCF_015104395.2). NCBI lineage: Eukaryota > Metazoa > Arthropoda > Malacostraca > Decapoda > Palaemonidae > Macrobrachium > Macrobrachium nipponense. Next base: position 12,713,454 of record NC_087209.1, on the reverse strand, counting down.
CCGGTGCTGCACCCAGACGCGATTGCAGTTGGCCCTTGCCTTCAATACGTGTCTTAACACTATGCGATTTTTTCCTGCATATACGTGCGACAGCAGTTAGATCTTCTACTGAAGGGATTCATGGGTATATAAATACTGCAATTGCAATTCGTATGATAACTTTAAGGATTAATTCCTAAGTCTGATATTCGTTTGCATTAGTGGGAGCAACACCCAATCCCTTACACACATACACATCTATATGAAAGTGAGAGAAATTAATGAGGGAGGACTTTAGTATTCATTTATTGCTAAAAAAAAGGGGGGATGGCAGTGAGCTACAAAGTACTGTGTAATGCACCATTTAGCGTAACACTAATTACATACAGTAAACTGAAAACGTCATTCTCCTTCCTCAATAATGATGACTGACCCTTCCAACATTTATAAATATTTCCATCGCAATTTGCATAGATAAATACGGAAGTCAATCCTTTAACTACAGAGCTGCCTTTACATCTGTCAACTTCATGGAGCTGTGAAAACTAACTATACTAACGAACTTAGTTTCTGTCATCAATCAGTCTTGCAAAACATAACAGGTTTCACAAGAACAAAACGTGAGTTGTAAGCAACAATGAAAACAGAACTTGTATTGATTTATTGGTCTGTAGTATGCTAATATATATATATATATAATATATATATATATATATATATATATATATATATATATATAAAGGGCTTTCCGTCGTTTGTGCTGTGAAGTAAAAAAAAAAAAAACACGTATGAATATCTAGCTCTCTCTCTTCTCTCTGGCTATCTCTTCTCTCTCTCTCTCTCTCTCGTCTCTCTCTCCTCTCTCTCTCTCTCTCTCTCTTTATATAGTATCATATATATATGTATATATATATATATATATATATATATATATATATATATATATATATATATATATATATATATATAATATATATTATATATTATATGTTTTTTTTTTCCCCAAGCAAAACTATTTCATTCAAAGAAATACGGAGGTTTCGGAAAGTACGTTATAAATTGGGTCCCTCGCTGGCATGGCAGGCAGTGATTTATTTTATTCGCTGAACACAATAAAACCTCGACCTATTTTATTCTCAAGAAATGCGGCCTGAACAGTAGTCGTGTCTATTTCATTTTTCACTGGGAAAGGAACGACTAACTTCCTTTAGTAATTGAGTGGAATGCTATATTCATCCCCGAAACTCCCATTGAAATTGAAGGAATATGTTAAGAAATAATTATTTTGTACGTCTATGGATATTTTTGAATGACGTCTTATACTATAAAGTGAGAAATGACAGAAAAAGGAATTCAGAGGAAAAATAATTGTTTAATTTTTGCTTATGAGTATAGAGTAATTTGTCCAGTTTTTTATTATTATTATTATTATTATTATTATTATTATTATTATTATTATTATTATTATTATTATCATGTGCTTTTCAGCACCAAAAATACATTTCGATTACTACAAATTTACAAAGGGGAATAAACCAGTAAAACCCGTGAATACCGTTAAATTTTGCCATGTAAACAAAATTGTTCTTTTATTCTGTAAATTCCAAATTTACAAAATTCTGCGATGAAACCTTCTTCATAACAGTGTAAATATCAGCTGGTTAACTCCTGTACCTTTGCAGTAAAATACAAAACTAAATGAAAATTTAAAATTGAAGTCCCTGACTTCATTCGTTGAGCAAGAAAGCTGTAAGAATACGCGGGCGCCAAATTTCTATCGTGGAAAATATTAGAAACCCCTAAAATTGTTACTCTAGAATAAAATTTGAACTGTAAAACCTACTGGGTTTTTGTACTAGAACAAACCCACATAAAATACTGGAAAGACTCGGAAAATATTATTTCGTAATGCAGTATTTTACTATCTTTATAATGTCCTCTGCGACGAAATGAAAGCATAGAACGAAAACCCACGAAATGAATTGTAAAACGAAGCAGATGAAGAAGAAAAAAAACATTCCCCCATAAGGACTGTAAAAAGAATCTTCCCTGAAGAAAAAAAACCATTATCTTCCCCACGGGCCTATGCGGTCCTGTGCTCTCGGTTTTCCTAACAGTGCATCGGACATTGCAAGCAAATTTGCGAATAAATTTCTACCCCCCACCCCTACCACCACCCCGCTGAGATATCGCAAGGAAAATGCAGCGCGGGAGTAAATGGATATCGTAAAGATTTTCTATTTTTCTGTCTTGGAACTTTACAGAGTATGAAATCGGCTGAGCTGGTGGATGACGTTGCTGGTTTAGTCACGAAATATACCTATTTTGATTTTGTAATATATATATATATATATATATATATATAGATATATATATATATATATATATATATATATATATATATATATATATATATATATGTATATATATATATATAATATATATATATATATATATATATATATATATATATATATATATATATATGATAGATAGATAGATAGATAGATAGATAGATAGATATCGCACCTTTTCCCAGTCTCACTTTTCCAGACTGCCAACTTGCGACTTTTAATATTTTGGAATTATACTCAAAGCGGACTTTACTCCTCCAGAAATTTAAACGAATATAACTACAACATAAAAAATATGCACTGTTTGATATTAAACACTGTATTCCGATGGTATCATAAATGATTGCGTTAATTAGAAGAAAAAGAAAGATACAAAAGGGAAAACATTCTTTTTAAGCAACAGCGGCGTGCTGTAAAAAATGAGCAGAAATACATGTCCAATGCGGTCGATTTTTTACTTGAGGGAGATGGTGAATTTTAAGTAAAAATGAGGAGGTCACTGTTACAGCTAGACTTAAGATAATAACTGTACACACATTTTCTTAACTTTTAAAAGATAATAATAATTTAGTGCTCATTATAACAATATTAGTGACTGCCCGGTCAAAAATAACGGCATAAGTTGAGTGATTTGGCAAACACATCGAATATTCTATAATATGTCAAGTACATAATTTTCCTAATTATTTTCTTGTTTAGGACCAAATTTATCTCCAGTGCGCTACCTGCTTTACACAAAAAATAAGTGCATATGACTAGGAGAGAGGAGGAGGGGAGAAGAGAGAGAGAGAGAGAGAGAGAGAGAGAGGAGAGAGAGAGAGAGAATTACCTGCAGAATGGCTTCAGTATGACAATTTCCCCTATTATGCCATTATAATATTACTATTCCCGTGAGCCACAATGGCTGGGGTCTGAATGAAAAAAAAAATACATCATTCCTATTTTTTGAAAATAATTCTGATTAGATATGAAGATCACCAGTTGTAATGATATTTTCATAGAATACAAACTAGTATATTTATCAATGTTTGTTCGCATAATGCAGCCTTTCATATGACATGGCCACAGGCAATAGTGTTATGATAAAGGGTATTTTTATCCTAATTACCTGAAATTATAATTTTAATGAATTTCACAACAGGATATGAGCAATGTGATATACAATGTGTGTGATGAATTTATTTACTAATAAAGCGCTTATGATATTTTTCTCCTAGGATTTTGAAATAAAGGTTGCTTAGCCACAGTGGGGTACTAAATGTGGGGGGGGGGGGGGGTGTCTGCCCCGGGTGACAGCTTGATGGTGGTGTCATAAAGGCTCATAGAAGATATCCAATTCCTCCCTTTGATGTTTCCAATTATTATTATTATTATTATTATTATTATTATTATTATTATTATTATTATTACTATTATCAATTAATAATAATAATAATAATAATAATAATAATAATAATAATAATAATAATAATAATAATAATAATATGATACCACACACATGGCTAATAGAATGCCTGAAAATATATGGGGCAGAGGAAAATACCATCAGCTTCCTCAAAAATACAATGCGCAACTGGAATACAATACTTACAAGCTCTGGAATAAGACTAGCAGAGGTTAATATCAGGAGAGGGATCTTCCAGGGCGACTCACTGTCCCCACTACTCTTCGTAGTAGCCATGATTCCCATGACAAAAGTACTACAGAAGATGGATGCTGGGTACCAACTCAAGAAAAGAGGCAACAGAATCAACCATCTGATGTTCATGGACGACATCAAGCTGTATGGTTAAGAGCATCAAGGAAATAGATACCCTAATCCAGACTGTAAGGATTGTATCTGGGGACATCAGGATGGAGTTTGGAATAGAAAAATGCGCCTTAGTCAACATACAAAAAGGCAAAGTAACGAGAACTGAAGGGATAAAGCTACCAGATGGGAGCAACATCAAACACATAGATGAGACAGGATACAATACCTGGGAATAATGGAAGGAGGAGATATAAAACACCAAGAGATGAAGACACGATCAGGAAAGAATATATGCAGAGACTCAAGGCGATACTCAAGTCAAAACTCAACGCCGGAAATATGATAAAAGCCATAAACACATGGGCAGTGCCAGTAATCAGATACAGCGCAGGAAATTAGTGGAAAAAATTGGGAAAAAAAAACGGAAAAAGGGCAAAGAACTTTCCTCCGCAGCATAGATCAGAAAAACCAGAAACATATGACAATACACAAAGCACTACACCCAAGAGCAAATACGGACAGACATACATAACACGAAAGGAAGGAGGGGAGAGGACTACTAAGTATAGAGGACTGCGTTAACATCGAAAACAGAGCACTGGGGCAATATCTGAAAACCAGTGAAGACGAGTGGCTAAAGAGTGCATGGAAGAAGGACTAATAAAATTAGACGAAGATCCAGAAATATACAGAGACAGGAGAAAGACAGAAAGAACAGAGGACTGGCACAACAAACCAATGCACGGACAATAACATGAGACAGACTAAAGAACTAGCCAGCGATGACAATTGGCAATGACTACAGAGGGGAGAGCTAAAGAAGGAACTGAAGGAATAATAACAGCGGCACAAGATCAGGCCCTAAGAACCAGTATGTCCAAAGTACGATAGACGGAAATAAACATCTCTCCCATATGTAGGAAGTGCAATATGAAAATTGAAACCATAAAACCACATAGCAAGTGAATGCCCGCACTTGCACAGAACCAGTACAAAAAGAGGCATGATTCAGTGGCAAAAGCCCTCCACTGGAGCCTGTGCAAGAAACATCAGCTACCTTGCAGTAATAAGTGGTACGAGCAACCAACCTGAGGAGTGATAGAAAACGATCAGGCAAAGATCCTCTGGGACTATGGTATCAGAACGGATAGGGTGATACGTGCAAACGACCAGACGTGACGTTGATTGACAAAGTCAAGAAGAAAGTATCACTCATTGATGTCGCAATACCATGGGACACCAGAGTTGAAGAGAAAGAGAGGGAAAAAATGGATAAGTATCAAGATCTGAAAATAGAAATAAGAAGGATATGGGATATGCAGTGGAAATCGTACCCATAATCATAGGAGCACTAGGCACGATCCCAAGATCCCTGAAAATGGAATCTAGAAAAAACTAGAGGCTGAAGTAGCTCCAGGACTCATGCAGAAAGAGTGTGATCCTAGAAAACGGCACACATAGTAAGAAGAGTGATGGACTCCTAAGGAGGCAGGATGCAACCCGGAACCCCACGCTATAAATACCACCCAGTCGAATTGGAGGACTGTGATAGAGCAAAAAAAAAAAAACAAAAAAAAAAAATAATAATAATAATAATAATAATAAATAATAATAATAATAATAATAATAATAATAATAATAATAATAATATTATTATTATTATTATTATTATTATTATTATTCAGTGATTTTCTGAGGCAGAAATCGCCCGTTTTCTTTTTACCAAAATTGATCAGGTGTCTAAAATTATTAGGTATGTTCATACTAAAGGTGATTCTGTTGAAGTGAGAGAATCCTTTTAGAGGTTCATTCCTGTTGCCCGAAAAACAGCAAGTGATCTTACAAAGGATATACTAAGTAGTTAAGAGAATGATGGACTAAACATTACCCTTTGCCGTTATCAAGGATATGATAGTGCTGCAGCTATGACTGGTATTTATGGTGGAGTGCAGAAAAAAATGAAAGAATTAAATCCAAAGGATTTGTTTGTGCCTTGTGCTAATCATTCCTTAAACCTTGGTGGGGTGCACTCTTTTGGAATTAATTTAACATGTGTCGCATTCTTTGAAGCAGTAGAGAGACTTTATTGCTTCTTTGCATTTTCAACGCACAGATGGGAAGTACTGAAAGAAAATATGGACCTGACAGTTAAAAAACTTTCTTAGACTAGATGGAGTGCACATTATGTCGCTGTAAATCCACTCAAGAAACAATTTGAAAAGCTGATTACAGCCTTGGAGACATTGACAGACCAAAAAGAAAATGTAGATACAAGAGGATCAGCTGAAAGTTTACGAAAAGTAGTGTGTGATTTTTAATTTTTGTCAATTCTCTCATTCTGGTGTGATACATTAGAAGTAGTAGACCTCACACAAAAATATTTGCAAACAGATGGAATAAGCTTGGAGAAATGCTGTGTAAAGATCAAAGGTTTGAAATTGTTCCTTAGAAGTCAGCGCAATGAAATTGTGAGAAAGCAATTGTATATACAAGTAGAGTATGTGAAGAAATGGGGATATCCATGGAAAGACGAGGAAGAATAAAGAAAAGAAAGCCTGGAGAGCTTGCTAGGAATGGACTGACATTGGAAGAGGAAATGAGGAGATCAATGTTTGAATGTATATCCTAGTTTAATAAAAAACTTAATGTTCAATTAGAGCCCATGGATAATGTGCTGTCAACAGTTGCAGCCATTCAGCCACACACCTTGCTCTCTGTAAACAAAGAACAACTTCGGGAAAGCATCCCAAGCATGTCTAAGATTTTTAATGAAATTCCAGAAGAGGAGGTCATAGTGGAAATTATGCGACTAGGAAGACACCTGGAGGCCGCCAAAATCACGACTGAAGAAGCAAACACTTGGACGAACTATCTTACAGTTTCTCAAGTTCATTGTTAGATGGGGCTTTGGAGAATCCTTGCCAAATGTATCTCTGTGCATGAGACTTTTTAACAATTTGTGTATCAGTAGTATCATGCGAAAGAAGTTTCTCTAAGCTAAAGCTTATAAAGAATGATCTTCGATCAACAATGAGTCAAGCAAAATTGAACAGTCTTGCTATAATTTCTATAGAAAATGAGTTTGTAAAGAATATTAATTTTGATGATGTAATCGACAAGTTTGGTGCTGCAAAGGCATGTACAATGAATGTAAAATTTGTCTGATTTAGTAAATCAGAAGGAGAATATTTAGCTTCATTTAGAGATGATTTCTTTTACATTGATATCTTCTCTGTTGCTGAACAAAATTTGTTTTAGTTACGATTATGGTTTTATCTAGCCTACAATATGCATGTATTACAAGTGGCTAAGAATGAAACGTCAATGAACTATTATTGTTGAAGTATTACAAGATATCAGCAAAAAAAAAGCTATATATTTATTCCTTATCAAAATTCTGAAGTTATTGGGCTTTGTGGGGAGGGGGGTGTAAAGGAATATTAGCCCCGGGTTCCAAAGACTCTAGGAACGCCTCTGCTTAGCCAAAGATCGGTTTCTAATACAACTCATTAATTAAAATCTACGCAGGTCATCGAAAAAAGCAATGATTTTTTTTTTTTTTGGTAGCATGTGACTTCCAAATTTTGCAATCAATAAGGAGAGGTTTGTTTGTTGTTTGTATGATGTTTTTACGTTGCATGGAACCAGTGGTTATTCAGCAACGGGACCTACGGCTTTGCGTGACTTCCGAACCACGTCGAGAGTGAACTTCTATCTCCAGAAAAACACATCTCTCACCCCTCAATGGAATTCCCGAGAATCGCGGCCACTGAGGTGGCACGCCAATTCCATACCGACCACGCCACTGAGGCGCTAATAAGGAGAGGTGAAGCTCAAAATTATATGACCTGACAAAAAAAAAATTATAACTGTATATTAGGTCATCAAAATTCATGCCCCAAGCAGTCTTACAGATAAAAAATTTAAGATGTCTTGTTCAAAAAATGCATTAATATGCTTTATAAAGCATCTTTAAGAACTTTAAAAAAAAATTTGTACTTCACGAATGGCAACGAACAAAGCCTACACGCAATCTTCAAGAAGGGAAGAGCATCTGATCTTTTGGAAACTAAGAAAGAGAGAGAGAGAGAGAGAGAGAGAGAGAGAGAGAGAGAGAGAGAGAGAGAGAAAATTTGTTATATTTGGAAGTCATTGATATCCTTGATTCCAACAAAGGATACAAAATACGTAAAAAGCTCTTATCTTATGTGTTAAAATTTTCAATGCTCGGAAAAATATGGCAATATATAAGACGTGTTTATTCTGTCTCGCTTTCTCCGTAAATGTTTTTTTTTTTTTTTCAAATGCATATTCCGCTGCATATTCAGTTCCTTTTTAAACTGCTCTGGATTTGCATAGGATAATAGATATTCTGGTAGTGCGAATTCACGAGTATTGTTGCATATTTCCTGCTGTTTGAATTCTTTTTTTTCTTCTATATTGAGGAAGTTGTATATTCATTTGTACAGCAGTTGAATTTGAATATGAAAACACTTTTACGTATTTTGTATTCTTTGTTGGAATTAAGCATATCAGTGACTTCCAATACCATATTAATATATATGTATTATTATATATATATATATATATAGATATATTATATATATATTATTATATATATATATATAATATTATAATTAGTAATATATATATAATATATATATATATATATATATATATATATATATATATATATATATATATATATATATATGTGTGTGTGTGTGTTACATTAACCGATTTTTCGAAATGTTCTTCTTGCGTTATCTCCTTCAATTCCGTTTCTATTGTAGTTCGCATCTTACCATTTTGTCTTCGACCCATTCATTGCAGAAAGTATTACTCAGCTATCATTTATCTTTTTTGACAGCTACGCAATGGATCACAAGAATAATTGCTGTATTGTATAATGAATCTCACAGATTATACCATACAATTAAAACATAAGTGCATGAGTGTTCCTTTAATATGCTGTGATCAATCACTTCGATTTTTCTGTCAATTTTACCTTGTTGTACATTTAATTATCGGGAAAGCTTGAACGTTGCCCCAAAGCGTTTACCATAATTATTGATGGTGATTTTGATACTTTGACTTGATAAAAATTTGTACAACCAATGAGAAAAAAAATTAGGAAAATCTCTTTGATACTTCAAGGGCCGATTAAACCAACGGTACTCGAAGAGAATTTCTTTATTCATGATGAAAGACTTAGTTTAACTTTGATGAACATGAGGAGAGCAGAAATCACAAAACAACGGACGGTAACATCAAATCACTTTTCATAAACGGTTGCCAAATAAGTAAAGAAACAGATTCATTCATTTAATCGGCGAAACTAAAAAAAATAATTTTAGTTTCTGGCAAGAGTTGCCGACAAAGGAATGGACAGGCATCGAAACTCGACTAGGTTTGTGAGAATTCATAAAAAGGCCGGTTATCTCTGAGCTCGGATATAAAAAGAAGCCTTCGAGTGTCATATGCGGATTGGCGTTTCATATCCAGGATTAGCCGAAGAGTAACAATATAGATACCTCATAATCTTCAAACATAACTAAAATGTCTCGTGGGTTTAAACTTATTATGATTCTGATGAGGAGTGGAAAACCTGATCATAATATTGACTACTATCCATTCTTCCTGCTTTGTGGCATAAACATGGACACGTCTCTTTAAACAGAAATATACGCGCGCATATTAAGTATATTTTGAGGGGAATTTTAACTAGACACTTATTTCAGAAGTCAGTAAAATTAACAAAGTCAAATATCGTCTGCCTTATTCTTCTGAAGTCAAATACCTAATATCTAATATCTAAAAACACTCCTTATAAACATCACAAACCAAGCTTATAATGACGATAGATGAGTATTTTCCTTTTACTATCAATAATTTGTATTCGTATATAAAATGTTTTTTAAAAAATGTAAGAAACATCACTGAATGATGACGGATATAAAATCCTTCAAAATCCTTCTCCCCCAAATCCAATTTTAAAAACATCATATACTAAAACTAGTTCAATTTAGGCTGCCCCCAGCTTCACATGCCAAGGAAACGGACTGCTATTTTATTTAGCTGTAAGCGAAGTGTAATTTTTGACAGAGGCATCAGTCGGTGAAAAAATATAAGGGGTTATAGATATAAATATATTTATTTTGGCGATCAGTTTGGATACGAAAGCTGTATCCAACGTTTAATTAAAATTCAGTCAAGGTCGGTAGGTATATCTGTTGCCGAGGACTTGAAATGTCTGTTACTATGGGTCAAGTAAATGATCATTCATTTTTCATTACGATAAATTAGTATTTTTAATATATATCGTAAGGATTCATCTGTAAGAATGTTATTTGAATGAATGTCAAATCTCTTCAGGAAAATGCTTTAACGGAAAGGCAATAATATATATCTGTGTATTATATATATATATATATATATATATATATATATATATATATATATATATATATATATATATATATATATATATATATTATATATATATATATATATATATATATTTATATACATGATATATATATTATATATATATATATATATATATATATATATATATATATATATATATATATATATAATATATATATATATATATATATATATATATATATATATATATATATATATATATATATATATATATATATATGTATATATGATATATGTATATATATATATATATATATATATATATATATATATATATATATATATATATATTGCAATTCCACAATGGTCCCGTAGGTGAAGTATATAAGAGATCCTCACGTGAAAATGAAAGACGGAGGTACCAAGACTTTCAACTTTTATTCCAAGGTCATCTTCAGGGAGGTACCCTGAATATGACTTTGAAATAAAAGTTGAAAGTCTTGGTACCTCCTCCTTTCATTTTCACGTTAGGATTCTCTTAATATTACATACATTATATATAATATAGATATATATAAATTACAATAGTAGTAGATTATATTTATATATATTATTATATATAATATATTATAATATAGATTAATATACATAAAGACTGACATTACAACAATTTCATTTCTACTAGTACTTTTGCTAAAACTAATGCTACTACTACTGCTACTAATTCTATGTAAAAATGTGACTATTGCCAAGACAAATAATAATAATAATAATAATAATAATAATAATAATAATAATAATAATAATAATAATAACGACCCAACCGAAATAGGCAACGACAATAATGATGATAATATGGAGATAATTAATAGATCGATGAAGTAAAACTAGCGAGAGAGAGAGAGAGAGAGAGAGAGAGAGAGAGAGAGAGAGAGAGAGAGAGAATGGGAATAATTTAAGACAAAAAGATTCGAAACTAGTTTTGTTTTTTTTCATTTTTTCAGGGGATTAATTATCCGTTTGAAATGTGGGCTGGTTTTTGCAACGATCAGGGTTCGCCATCCACGTTAAACCAGTTTTCGCCTTCAAATAACGGCCTAATTTCAATGCAATGTAAGGACCTATCTCTGGAAAGGTATTAACGAGAACGATGCACAAGACAGAAATCGATGGACACGACTCATTCACAACGGCGACCCCATATATAAATGGGTTAGAGCTGGGTAAGAAGAAAGAAAATATGATCTGTCTCTGCTGAATGGATATATATATATATATATATATATATATATATATAGATATATATATATATGTATATAGATATATTATATATACTATATATATACATGTTTACAACATACATAGTAATATATCTATACATGTATTGATTATATGTATGTATATATACGTGAATGAGTAAATACATGTTAAATCAAATACGGTTGCCCTTCTGCAACAGCAGAAAAGAAGGAGGTGGATACCTATGGAGACAAACAAACAAGAAAGGCATTTCTCGATCAGCTCCTTCAAGCGAAAGTTGGCCAATAAAGGGGCTGCAATTTTCTCTGAGGAGAGCGAGAGAGTTCCTTTATATTTCATTTTTATTCCGCAATAAACCTTGGGGCAATAAAAGCAAAATCCTCTGGCATGGAGGTCAATGGTAGAGCAAAAACATGCAGAGTCGGGGGGGGGGGGGGGGGGGAGTTGGGGTGGTTCGGGCACCAATGAATTAAACTGGGTCACGCTTCATCTCTAAGTATACTGTAAACGTTTTGCGTTTCCTAAATGTTTTCATTTCTGATTGGCTGCTTTTTTGAAGCGTAATTATAGGGTGAGGTATCTACTATGTCTTAAATTGAGTGTAGGTGGGCGCTTCACACACTCAGAAAGAGAGAGAGAGAGAGAGAGAGAGAGAGAGAGAGAGAGAGAGAGAGAGAGAGAGAGAGAGAGCGGGTTCTTAGGAGTGAGATCGAATCGACCAGAATAGGGATTAAAAATAAGTGCACCTGTAAGTTGATTTAAATTAATTTCCAACATCAAACATTTTTTATAATGTCAGGTGAAGTGTATAACTGACATCACGAAAATATGAGCAGATAGTACTTATTTCTCTCCATACACACATACACCACACTCACACGTATATATATATATATATATATATATATATATTATATATAATATATATATATATATTATACATATATTTACATATATATATATATATATATATATATATATATATATATATATATATATATATATATATATATAGTTATATCTATATATATATATATCTATATATATATATATATTATATATATATATATATATCTATATATATATATATATATATATTTTACATATATATACATATATACATATATATATATATATATATAGTATATATATAGATATATATTATATATACATGTATAATATATATATTATATATTATCTATATATAAATTCATGCTTTACCTGGTAACTGGTAAATCTGGAATAAAGTCACAACGAAATATAATCTTCCAAGCTGTCCATTTTCCACATACTTTGAATATTATTATTATATTTTCACTTTCACTATACCCGGGATAAAAGTGAAATAATTCCGTATATATCTAATTGAGGACAATACAAGTGCTTTTTGTTTTTTTACTGATACAGCTAATACAATCTTTATATGCCAATTACATTTTCAATTGAAATATAGGAAGCTCAGTAAACAAAGGCCTAAAAAATCATTTAAACATCAAATCAATCTTTATAGAAAACATCAAAGTTATGTGTTGGGTTTGAAAAACTGATCTGAACACTTAAGTGTTTTGATACAAGTCATCAGTAACAGAATACATCAATTATCGTTAACGCTAAATGACCTTAAAGCATCATCTGGAAAATCTCCTTTATTATTCCGGATATTATTTTGTTTCTATTTACCTGACCTTTGAAATCTATAGTTCGTCCGAACACATTTGAATAACAGATGGAGACCATTAATGTATTCATCCGAGATTGAATCATATTCTCATATATATATACAAATTCTCTCTCTCTCACTCTCTCTCTCTCTCACACACACACACACACACACACAATATATATATGTGAGGCCTAGGGTTTTTGATTAATAATATATTGTCTGTGTGTGCTCTGTGGCCTATGGAATGTGGAGAACAGTGCAGAGGTAACGACCTGAGAGTAGCTGATGAATGAGTTTCTGGGGATGGCGTGAGATAAAAATGCTTAGTTCGACAAGTCAATGTACTGAGTTTATTAACTCTTCTCAAAGTGCCTTTGTGAAACTGGATGCAACTAGTGTTGCGAGGCGCTAACGAACTGTGTGTTCGTATGTGCGTGTGTGCCTCTTCCCTTTAATAGTTTCGTTACCCAAGCCTATGGGTGGATTTTGACAGAGGGTCTTCAAGACACAGGCAAGATGCCGTGGCGTTCGTCGGGAGTTTTTTTATTAACTGTGTTTATAGTGGTCCGGCTGTTTGGGCGAGTGTTGAAGTGCTTTAGCCGAAGACTGGCCTATTATCTGTTTGACATTTTTGTGATGATATCCAATATTTAACCTCTGTCTGTTAAACTTGTGTGTGTACTTATCGGGATGTGTTCTGTATCTTTGAAACAGACGATTCTGGTACTTCTGGAAATGGAGGGACAAAGAGTTCCCAGAGGGGTGTGGACTTTTTTGGTGACTAGTGATTACTATCAGACATTGTACTGTTCGGGGTTTTTGAGTTAGTCTGTAAGACTGGATTACTTGATTGATTGATTTATTTATTCATTGTTAATAAACGTTAATGTTATAACGCGACTCTCTCATTTTCATCATCTGTTAGAATGGAGAGAGGTGTCGGTGCTAGAGAGAGAGAGAGAGAGAGAGAGAGAGAGAGAGGCTGTGTGTTGGTTTGCCTCCCGCTCGTGTCACACACTTACCTAATGAATAATGGGAGGGGGGAGGAATCCCCCCATACTATATATATATATAGATATATATAATATATATATACATATATATATATATATAAGTATATATACATATATACATATATATATATATATATATATATATATATATATATATATATATATAGATATATATATATATATATATATATAGATAGAGAGAGAGAGAGAGAGAGAGAGAGAGAGAGAGAACATTTCTAACTCCTCGTTATAGCTTTAATTTCCCAAAAGCAAATCGTAGAAAGTACAGTGAAACTCACTGTCAACCATCCCTTTGGTTTTTCACAACACAAATTATAAGACTTCACTGTTTAAAAATGAAAGATTATACACCACTAACCTCCTCTGCATAGAAAAGGAATATAACAACAATACATTAAAGAAATTTATTGGAAGATACACAACAAAATCTAAAAAATAATAAAAAAAAAATAATCTATAAATTGTGGAGTAAACTGGTGTATAAAGAATTGGTTTGCCTATTTTTCCTGCACTTTTCTGAACCTTAAAATATATATTAATATATATATGAATATAACTAAAGACCTCAGCTACCTAAAATCAGGTTTTCTGTGTTGGGAGAATTTCCCCTTAAATAATCTCCTTGCATTTCTTTTTGAAGCGAAGAAAAATGAGAAACAAATAGAAGGTATCTTAAGGTAAGAATAATATTTCATTCTCTGGGTTTAGTAATTAGCGCTCATTAACCATAATGCTCACAACTCAAACATTTTAGGGAGACGAAACGAAGAAACAGATTAAAAAATCGCATAAATAACAAACGAAAAAAAAAATTCTACCCCATTTCGTAATGAACCGATGAGCCTGTAAAAATAACCGACGAAGGAAAGACAATTCCATTTTTTTTTTCTTTTTTTTTAAGATTCTTATTACTTTATTCCCGGAAATTGTTTCTTGAAATGTCCGTCTTCATACTTTATCGCATTTCTTCCCAACGCATCAGCTAAGAGCATATAAAATTATTTTTTTCTCTCTCTCAGGATTTTGTCTTATGAACTCTCTTTTCTTCTGGGTATTTTACTCCAGGCGCGTTCGTAAAATTTAAAATTATTTCGAGAAACATTTATTTTTAAACAATGTTTGTTCAATTTTTTTTTTTTTTACTAAAAATGAAGATACGGCCATAAATAAAAATCGTAGTATGCGCACACAAGTCCTTCGTTTGTCAGTTGCATTTTTCAGAATATTAACACTGTATATTGAACATTAACATCAGTTATTTTGCAAAACCTAAGAAAAACCTAAATAGGTAAACAAGGAAGCATTCCCGATAAATATTCACAAATACAAATGATTAACTATTTCCTAGAGCCTCTGTACCAAGGTATGCAGCTCTCAAGAATGATGGCTAAAATAATACTTAAATTTTACGGAACTAAACAATGGCAGAGCACTTAAAATACATCTCAGCTGAAGGCATCAACAAGACCGTCCAGTTAACACTACTGCTACAGTAGATTCACATCGCCCGTGCATCTGATGTCTAGGCCAGTTCCTTACGAAACTCCTGATTGGCTGATGATAAGACAATCACCTAGAAACACTCAGTCTCTCTCGTGAGTTCACATAGGCAGGATATATGTTTCACCTCCTCTGAGAGACACGTCTTTCAAAAGAAATCCTTCAGGAGAGGTGGAAGATACATCTTGCCTATGTGAACTCTCGAGAGGCCGAGCGTTTCCAGTCCTGTGATTGGCTTATCAACAGCCAATCAGGAGCGTCGTAAGGGACGGGCTAGGCATCATATGCACGGGTGATGTGAATCTACTATAATAAAATTAGTACGCCGGATGTAGAAACAACAAAAAAATAATTTGTTTTAGATCCTTCATAACCTTCCCAACTTAGGCCTACAGAGCATCCCATCTCACCTACATCTACACCATCATAGACGGATAACAATTATCATAAACTTTCTGATAACCGACAAATCATCAGAACAGAATACTGACGACAGGTCATTTGTCAGACGTTTCGTCTTTCTGTAAAGTCTCAAAAATAAAACAAAAAAATCTTCTTGCTCCATCTTACAAAATGTATTGTTTTTAGAGGAAGGTCGCTACATCTTCGCATTCTTTATTGCTGTTATCTTTAGGCAGATACGTCCACATATTCCATGTGAATATTTCTTCATCCTTTTAAGGGGATGGCTGCTAAAGCTTTAGACAGAGGGGGGTCTTGACATTATGTAAGGAATTCCAACTCCTCACCAGTTCGGTCATTTATAAGATCTATCTTTCCGTTACAAATAAGTCATTGTAACTTTCTCTACTCGTGGTGTCCGTTTGCATCACATGAAAACAAATATTGAATATATAAAAAAAAACGAATCAACTGTCTGCAGCATATATCTAAAAGTTGAAAAATAATAATCAAGCAAAAAATTACTTGTACACACTAACAGCTCTGTACTGGCCATTTTATTTGTAGCCGTTTCACAGCAAAATTTATTCAGGCTGCTGCCACTAGCAAGCAGACACTATATATATTTCTCGCCGACCCCAACCTCGTATGAAAACGCCCACATGCAAACTGAGAGCAAGAAAAAGGAGAGAGAGAGAAAGAGAGAGAGAGAATTACTGGTCAGGTTCAAATATCACCCTTGCAAGGTAAATGTTTCAGAATATAAGATACACCCTGCCCCTCCTCCAATACACGCAGAAAAAAATTATAATAAAATAAAAGTTAATAATTTACTAATACAATCTTCTTTTGAAGGTTTTATAATTAAGAGCAAATATTTTGAATGAAATGAAAGAAAATCAGAACTTCCAATCTGTAATATCTCCCACTGTCATTTGATGATCATTTATGCTTGATCCATACAAATGTTTCAATTACAATAATACCAGAATTTCTAGTTATGTCCTATCTGTGGCATGGCGTCAAATTTTTAATGAGATACTAAAAGTTATCAAATCTAAAAAATTCCATTCAAAACCTACATATTTCAGAGCAAGTGAAAAACGCACACTAACTCCTTGTACATGATAGGTTTGAGGCAAAATAATCCCCATTATACTTTCAGTTCTCAATGCTTGTTATTAGAGACCACAATCAAAGTTAAAGCAGTTAAAACAAGTTCTACAGAAATGAAGATAATTGAAAACAAAGGGAAATTCAAACGGTCATCATACATCCAAATTACATGAATGGGAGCTACCATTTTATTATTATTATTATTATTATTATTATTATTATTATTATTATTATTATTATTATTATTATTATTATTATTATTATTAAACGCACCCGTTGTAACCACCGAGTTTGTATATTATACAAGGTCAGTAATGTAACAATATATTATTCAATTACAGAGGTCAGCATTAAAATCAAAGTTTTATTCTCAGACGGACGAATTACTGGCGACCTTCTTGAGTAATATTATATATATATATATATATATATATATATATATATATATATATATATATATAATATATATATAGAATATATAATATATATATATATATATATATATATATATATATTATATATATATACATATATATAAGGGTATATATATATATATATATAGATATTATATATATACATGAATTATATTATATTAAAATATATAGATATATTCTATTAATATTAATTATATACTATATATATATATATAGTATATATATATATATATATATATATATATAGTAGTATATTATATATATATTACACATGTATATATATATATATATATATATATATTATATATATATATTTATATATATATATATATATACATGTGTAATATATTTATAATAATATATATTATATATATTATATATATATATATATATATATATATATATATATATAGATACCCTATATACAATATATATATATATATTATATACTATATATATCATTGAAATATATATATATAATATATATATTATTATATATATATATATATTATATATATATATATATATATATTATATATTATATATATCTATATATATATAATATATTATATCATATATATTATATATATATTATTAGTTATATATATATATATATATATATATACATATAATATAATATATATATATATATATATATATATATACATACACTGGTAATAATAGTGTATAATTGCCATCAAATAAAGGCCCAAATCACTTCCGGCTGACACGCGAGAAATAAAGAAGAATTTCCAGGAGGCGGCCTCCAGGAATATTGGATCCTCTGGATCTGTGATGAACGACCCCCAGTCAGTCATCCTTGGTCTAACGACCTCTCGGAGACGGGGAAGGAGCGAGGGGCAACCCGTCCCCCTCCCACCCACCCACCCCACTCAGCTAACTGGTGTCGTCCGAAATGAAAAAAGCCCCTTTTCGAGTTACCTTACTCATCAACGTCAGTAATGGATCTTGATCCAGTGAAAAAGGATTATAGAAACAATCCCCAAAAGGAAATTGACTGAAAGGTACAAAACAGAGGATATTTGTTGCATAAAGTTTAGCCTCCTGTTTTTCGTAGAAAAAAAAAAATAAACAACTTTTCCGTTTACCTTACCCGTCGACGTCGGGAATGTATCTTGATCCAGTGGAAAAGGATTATAAAAGTAATCCCTAAAGTAAACTGATTAGAAGGTAGGACAACGAACTTGGTGTACAGAGAGTTAATATATTTTTCTTGAATACTGCGAACCATAAAAATTTACATAAATGTATATATGGATATGGCAAATGACCACAGCAAAATAAAATCGAATTTTCTATGACAGAATCTGTTTTAGGCACAGGAGGAATTGGTGTCTAAAGGCCTGTCCACACGATCGGGCCTGATCGGCGAACTTCCCCTCTAACGGGCACACTTGACGGGCAAACCGTCAAATTGCCCGATGGGTCTTATAGCAAAATCACCATGGTGGTGCCCGATGGTTTGAGCTTCGACCCTGGCAGACGTACGTTAACCATATACATTTCTTTTACCGAGGCATTCTTTGCACCATATTCGCTTCTTTTTCATCACACACAACGCAATTATCATGCTATGCTATCATCTTGTTTGCGGTAGGCACAATGTTAATCGTACCGCACTGAACACACTACTGGCATCGTCGGGCACGCCCACCTCTCCATCCCCTCACCCGTGTGGACAACGTTCACGGATAAACCCGCCAGAATTTGGCCGTCAACCCCGGAGCACGCCGATCAGGCCCGCTTGTGTGGACAGGCCTTTAGTCATCGGAAAGGAAGATTTCTTTCCTCATTCTTAACCCTTATCTGATTTAAAAAGGATTTGTAATGAATAATTGACAGTAGAATTCATTAGTATTAGCGGATCTCAAATTAGCTGCTAGAGGTATAATTAAGTGAAATTCGTTTTGTGAAATAGTGGTAAGAAAAATTGAAGACAGCGTATTTCCTTACAGACTTCATTACTGATATCAACAAATAAATACTTTTTAAAAGGTAGCATCGCTTACATTCCTATGAAAAATTCATACTAAGGTAAATTCTAACCAAAACAGAATGAAACTTTAGGAAAAGCGAAGATCACCATCAAATGTAATTGACGCATGCGCATCTCTCTCTTTCAGGGGCATAACGGTATCAAAAGGCATCGACGTTTGCTGTCAAATGCATTCCCAGAGGTTACGGACAACAAAAGACGGGGAAATGGTAGAGTTCGAACTCTGGAAACCGTTGAGGGATATAACAAGATTCCGGACCTTGTCTTTTAAGAGAGAGTCGCATCCATTGCATTGTTACAGGCTGCAGTTTAATCACTGTTGCTGCATTTGCAAAAAGGAAGGCTGATGCATAATGCAATCGTGTTTCAAATTAATCCTTATTTTTTCTAGGTAATATAGTGACCGTGGTGGAATATTTCCTCATGCAGACTGCAAAAATTATAACAAATTTAACATTTCCATAATTAACACACTTTAACATTCGTCCATACAAATATTATTTTAAAACGGATCCATACATAAAAATTTATTTAAAACTCATCCATATATGTAACTAATTTTAATTTACGTCCTTATATAACTTATTTTAGCATTCGACCATAGACAATTTACTTTACCGTTCAAGACCCGCCGACATATATTAGATTTTGATACAATCGCAGTATATTTCGTCTGGGAATAAATAAATAAATAAATCAGAGCTAAAAGAAGGGATCTGCAAACGCTGGCTATTGAGTTTCTAAGACGCAAATAATCACAGGCATAGTATAAATCAAAATATTTATAGTATAAATTAAAATATTTGTGGTATAAATTAAAATATTTATAGTATAAATTAAAATATTTATAGTTGAGGCAAACATATGGAAAATGGCTGTGCTCTCTTGCATATCAAGAGATCAATTGTCATAAACGAATTAATATCCTCTGATACAGAATGACTGTACTACAAATTATCAAGATTTATCTAACAGCAATTACATGATTTCAGATTACAAAATGCAAAAATAACTCTGGCATAAATTGAAATCACAAAAAAGATATATAAAATTGATTTGGATAAACTGTTTAAAAAAAACTTTACACGTGCGAGTATTAGAAAAAAATTCTGATTAAAGGGTTGGCTACCACTCAAAAAAAAAAAAAAAAAAAAAAAAATTATTTACGCATTCCCTTTCTATCCATCTTTCCCTTCCTTTCTTTCCTTCTTTCTTTTCCGGGTTTGCCTCAAATTTGCATTACTTTGTGCGAAGGTATGAAACGAAGTTGACCAAGAGCTAATAGACTTCGTTTGCCTAATTTCGAAACATCAAACAGACTCCTGAGCCCTTCCAGAAATAACGACTACGAGGAAGCGCCGGGATTTTGACCGTGGGAATCAGAGAATCCCATATAATTAGGGAGCTGGAATCAAGCTGGATTTTACGGAATTTCCGAATGTTAGTAGGACGGGAATACGAGTTGCTTTGTTCATCTTTTGGGTAAGGGATTAAAATGTTACTCAGAGCAAGCTGTGGCAACCTAAAAATCAATTATCTCATCAATCTTTCATACACGCAATGAGAGCAAAATATATGGCATATATACCTCACACATTACGGGAAATTCATTTAAACGGCTTTATACATGGTAATGAGACATACCGAATCAAATTGCGTAATTTTTCTTATTACAAGTAATTCAATCGCAAATAAAATGCTATGAATGTCTAGCAATTCTTCCTCCCGTTACTTGGAGAGAATTCTTTTAATAGGTGTGATACTGAAACGGCAATAAAAAGTATTGAAAAGCTTTTCTTCAGTCCTACTATTTCTATTGGATTCTGTCCATACCTAACAGATACCCAAAACTATATTGTTTATTGCATGCTTTCGTGTTTCCGATTTTTTTGTTTTCTGAAATTAAGGTTTACACCAAAGATACTATAGACTCAGCGTACCGTATAGTATCTTTGGTTTAAACTTTAAAGGGACAGCTCACTTGATGGTCATTTTTTCAAGTAAACAAATAACACCAAACGCGATTCCTCCCATTGTGATGTCAATTTACTTATGAAACAAACGAGGAATTTCTCTAAATGCGCTAGGGACAAGCAATACTACGTTATTTTTCTTATTGTCTAAAGTATACGTGTTTCTCTCTGGAAAAAAAAAAAAGGTAAGTTACATTACACTACGTAGATATGGATACATGATATGATTACCAATTACGTGGAAAATTTTATTTTCTATTTGAATTCTTCTGCAAATACCAGGAGCTTTTATTCTTCCAAACCGCAAACTGAATTAAAATGAGAAACGTGGGCAAAACAATTACCCATGATCATTGCGTAGTTTTTGAAAGGCTAGAAGATAAAACATTGCACCAAATTTACATACAGTGACAGGAATAAATACCTATTACAACATTAATTGTAGTTTATCCAGCGCTTTTTTTTTTTTTACTGAATTAGCGAATTTAATAAATTTACTGAATATCAAGACTCATATTCTTAAACAGCTTTGGGAAAAATAAAGCTGCAACGCTGGCAAATATTACATTTTGACAACACTCACGTCACGGCCACATGAACGCCTGGGTTGATGCTGGTCCCTTTTTCTCCCGGTGCGCAAATGTGAAATAAAAACATCAGCTTTGCTGTTGTGAGCGAAATTACAGTGTTTAGTATGAGGAAATTTCGGCCCAGTTCAGTTGACTCTAAATATACTTACGTGCGTTGTTCATTCACACATAATTATGCTGTATGTACTAATGAAGGACAGTTTGTTACAAGTTTTGCGTGTGACATTCATACTTCCAGCTGTTAAACTAAAAAATTCCCATAATTGAACGTTGAATTTACTATGTCTTGGAAACGCCTATACTCATCATGGATTAAAATGTACGTAGGTGCCAACAAATATACTAGTATTCGAACCTATTCCCTTTAAAATATATATAATATATATATATATATATGCATGTTCATATACAATATTATATATATGCATGTGTGCGTGTTTGTGTACAATGGCCTTATATGTATATGTAGGTTATGAACCATAGATGGTTCATCAGGTTCTTTCAATGAAAATTAAAATATGGGTCTCAAATGGCTGGAGGAACAGACATACCACAGAAGTAGATGTGTGTTAAAAAAAATGAAAAAAAACAGAAATGGCCTCCTAAAAACTAATTTATTACATATATGTACATATTTACACTAAATATCTACACTAAATAAACAATCATGCACAATAACATGTTCCATTGATTAAATCAGTAAACCTCAAAAACAGGCAGCATAATAATAACAGTGATAAATCACCAAAGCAGCATAAAGAATTATTAAATTCACACAGCACCAATAATAAGAAATTTAATTACATACACAATATAAATAATATTAACAACAATACCTCAAAGGTAATATCAGAACTTCAGGCAGCGCCACACACAAAAATAACCATCTCTACAGAGACGTCAAGACAGTCTCTGCTGTCAAAGAGGATGTAGTACATCACCAGACAATCACCGTCAAGTCACCACAACAGCCCATGACTGCTGACTGGAACATATCCAAAAATACACATGACTGCGGCGAAGTCGAAAAGACAACTGGTTGGCCGTCTCACTGGATACACTGCTCCGCAGATGACTACATCCTGCAACTGCCGAAGACAACATCAGGTCAATACCTGCTGTTAAAGTCCAGTCACCACGCTGCAACTGCTTCAACTGCCAAATACAACAGGTGACCAATACCTGCTGCTCAAATAAAATACGTAAACATACTGGTATTCAGCTACTGCCTTCTTGGCTGAGTATTGCCAAGAACCTGTCTGTCTGCCACCCAGAACCTGACTGACTCGGTCACTCACAGTGTGACAAAAGTAAACTCGTCATGTAGACGAAAATACTGAAAAGCAGGAGAAACAGGGAAACTACCCAACCAGGATCGTTCAAACAAAACGACTGATCCTGACACACACACATATATATATATATATATATAATATATATATATATATATATATATATATATATATATATATATATAATAATAATAATAATATAATAATAATAATAATAATAATAATAATAATAATAATAATAATAATTTGGACCTGAGACATCATATCTGATGTCCAACCGCAAACCTTACCAGTCTTATCTGGGAATAACATACAAACTTAAAACCGCTGGTAATTGCGCTAACATATTTCTGCAGCGTCATCGCCCCAGTTGGGCTGAGCCAAATTCTAAAGGTGGCAGGTCCTCAAATGAGGCAGCCCGGGCAACCAAAATGCTCTGCTAAGTCTACTTGGTGTTTGTTGTTAAGGTCGACGGTCTTTTATCATTCTTTCCCACTCTTCATTTTTGTTTTTATTTACAGACATTTTTTTCGTGATTGCTGACATACATGTGGCTTTTTTTTAGTTTAATTTTACTTTGAGATACTTGACCTGTGAGTTGAACGACCATTTGAGATTCTTCTTCCTTCTTTCTGGTTTGTCTTTTAGCCAAACAGGAACATGAATGTGTCTAAATGTGATTTCACCAAACCCTATTCCGTAACATCATAACCAAAATAGGCTGATGTGAAAGCATGATTAAACTATCATTTGCAGGTTTGTTTGCAATAAAACCTACACTGACCATTTCTTGCTTTCATATGACGACAAAATGCCAAGAAAGGTTCATGTTAATTAATGTCTGTTGTGTTTCTGCAAGTGAATTAGATGATAGGATTTCTGTCACTAATTGATTGTCTATCAGCTACTCTTCATGAATACAATTTACTGTCACAATCGTGTGTGTGTGTGAGTGAGTGAGTGTGTGTGTCCATAAGGAGATGAAAAGTTTAGTCTGACCAAATTTCAATGATTTCTTGTTATTTTTTGAAAGTTTAATTTTACTGGTGATTTTTTCGGAGGGTTAAAATGTTTCTTAATAAGTTATTTTAATGTTTTGCGAAATGTGATATTACTGAACAGGCATCATTTCGTATAAGCTCATGGAAATAAAAGCTACTGAGGCTAGAGGGCTGCAATTTTGTAAGTTTGATGATTGGAGGATGGATGATTAACATCCAATCTGCAGCCATCTAGCCTCAGTAGTTTGTAAGATCTGAGGCAGATAGAAAAAGTGCGGACGGATAAAGGCATCTCAATAGTTTTTTTTTTACGAAAAAAAAAAACAAAAACGACGTGGAACCCTGTTATTATTCAGAAGAATACGGATTTCGGTTGACAGAAATTGCATTAAATATTACATAGGATATAGGAAATGAAATCTATTGCAAAGTCTGACTTATATTCTAATTTGCTGTAATGATGCGACGTTACCAGAATATGCGTGGGTGCAACTACAGCTAGTATGGAGCTGTGCACACGTTATCGGCCGGCGAGGGCGGGGCGGGGGGTGGTTGTCATTCGGTGTGTAAATACGTGGTCGTTATCGAGATTACTAAAACGTATCGTAACAATGCACGGCTGATCTGTTTTAGTTCATTGTACCAATAAACATGATTCATTTAGCTCTGTAATTCAGGCCGGAAGTTTACGTCTCTGTTTATTGTTCTTGCTGTCAGAGCAGTCTCGACTGAGCCATAATGACGACCTTTTGTGGCATCAACATTTTCCGGACAAAGTCGACTGAGCTGTTTACCACTGAGTTTTTCTTCTTTCTAAATTTTTTGAAGTTGGGGTCGTAAAAAGTATCAAAATTTTGTGTTTCTCAATCGAAAATGAATATTACTGGAAATTTTGTGCCTATGTGTCTGTGTGTGCATATTAAAATTCTCGTAAAAGGAAAGGGCCTAATACAATTATATAAAAAAAAGTTCCATTTACAGATATCACTTTTCTTCGCGGGCCCTACGGCTGATGAAAATGCACACACAATACCCTCCCAAACGAACTATGATATGTAAACCATTTCTGTGTATTGTCAGTGGGTGACCTACTTAAGTGACAATATCACAAACAGGTCAGGAATAAAAGACTAAGGCCCTGTCCAAACTAGCGGGCACTTTCTGACGGGCAAACACTGTTCCCATAACCCGTTCCACTATACTGACCGACCGAGCAAGTAGCCAGAATGCTGCGCGGACAGGCCATAAAAAACAACAGGCTACAAATATACGACAATATTATGCCATATATGACAATATTCAAGATCAACGTATAATGATTGAGATTCAACAGGAGTACAGAATGTTATACTGACCAGATTCATTCTTAAGAAGCAGGAACACCAGGTACAAAGAATAACTCAACTAAGCAACGCGATCAGCATGGTCACACAAGTCTTATTTGTAATTTTCGATTTCTCATATGGCTATTATAACCCCCCTCTATCCACCTCAAGTTCATCAGCTGGAAGGGGTCACCAAATGAATCTTTCCTCCAATACCTACTTAGTTAATTCCTCCAGACTAGCGATATTTGATCAACCAGACATCGTTGAAAACATTACATTTTCCTACATCGTTGGCATAGTTAAACCTGTGAAATATAGTATTTCACAAAACGGGTTGCATCAACTAAGAAACAATATCAGGAGAATAATACAGTATTTTCAAAAACGGGTCAAAACAACCAAGACATTATATCAGGAGAACAAGTTATGGCGATCTAGAGAAATAGATCTGAAAACGTTATGTTTCTATCAGGATTTTGTAAAATGCTTTTCATATTAACCAGTGCTCTCGCCTACTGGATGCACAAACCTTTCTTCATACAAGTTGATAACCTTAAGAGAAATTAGTTTTGAACAAAGAACTGAAAGAGTAAACACAAATAAAGACGTTTAAACAACATGTGGGCATCAACACAAAGATACGAACTCCACGTGCAAAGAATTTTGCTCTACGGATTACATTCTGATTCTATTTCCAATATTCTGCTTGAGGTTTCGGATCAGGACAAGACGATTAGGCTAAATTTTTTTTATTTATATTTCAATACCGTCTATATAAATTTTTAACGAAACGTGAATCAAATGTGAATAGTAATACGAGAAGACTCTGGCGGTTAACAAAGGATTATCAAATACTTTTTGCTTTTTTTTTTTTTAGAAATCTCTCCATATATCTTAAATTACTCCTTCAATATCTAGTCTGCTATTACCCCATTGTTCCTGCTATTTTATTTTTCCATATAAGATCCATGGTCTGTTTCATATGAAATTAAATTATATTGTATTTTTGAGATACATTTTCTAATATTTTTAATATATTTTTTCCATACACAATACACTTTCCTACGATTCCAAACTAACGAATAAGTTCAACCAATATGCTGTTTAATTACATACACGGCACGACCATCGTAAAGCTCTTACCAAGCCCTAACAGAATTAAAACTGAAGACATGAAAAGGGTGTTGCCTAACCTCAAAGCAATGGGCACTTCACTCCCAGTCCACCTTTCATTTTAAAGGGAGAACTGTGGAAATCCAGAAAAACAAAGGCACAATGATAACTGACATTTAGTTTTTCGAAAATGCGATTATGACATCCTCAAGGTTCAAAATTCTGCAAACATCTTGGACATCCAAAATATAATAAAACGTGTCCATCTGAATAACACGAGACATATTCTGAATTCTTGCTCGGTTAAGACACGAACTTATGATTGAAGCATAGTCCCATTTATTCACCTCAAACGTCCATAAAAATACCTTTAAAGGGATTGCGAGATAAATTAGCTCTAATATAATCTACATGGCTACCAAACACGATTGAAATTACTTGCATTCGATTGTGCAATCATTAACATAGCCTTTTTGATCACAGTGGAACAATTTATTACAATTCTTGCTCTATGAAGACTGAAAATTGTTATAATAAAAACTCATTCTATAAAATGTGGATGTGACAATTAACTTTTCAACAAAAGAAGTAAAAAGTGTTTTTCTACAACGATTGTGAATTGAAGCAGTTAAAGGCGCGACAGCATCATAGGTACTAATCTCTTCTTGAAGGTCTCCTCAAGTTAGGTTAAAGGATGTTGATGTAAAAGAACAATAAAAGAACATTTAGGCAGAAATTTTCAAGCAGCAGAGGGCGCGTTCACATTTACTCTTATTATCTCGTGAAAACTAGAAAATAAGTGTCATGACTAAAATTAAGTGTTTAAAAAAGGTTTTTTCCCTGTAGATAATTATAAGAAAACACTTCAACACTATTATACTTTTATTTCGGACGAAAATAATTGCTGTTTTCCATTAATGTATTTTTGTATTTGCCCAGGGAGACTTCGGACCCTTCTGCCAAGAATAAGGGTCCTACAGAGGCTATACCTCCCTACCGGAAGAATTATTAATAACTATATTTCTGAGGTATTTTCTAAGCACCAGAAAAAACTGCTGAATCTCGGTGTTGTTATTCCCGATTTCCATTCTAGAAATAAATGTATTTTTAACTTTTCCAGTTATGTTTTTATCGAAGAGAGAAGAATTTTTACTGTCTTTTGGGTTAGACTTTTGCTTACCCTCATATAGACCTAACTATGCCAGGATTTTCTTACCTCTTGAAACTATGTTTCAAAGATTGATAAAATTTGAATTTAACCAAGATATCAGTAAGCTCCAACAGAAAATATCTAATTTGGCTCACAAAACGTACTTGAATTTAAGAACTAGTTGGACACCATTTTTTAGATCGTCAGATCTGAAAATACTATTAAAGTTAAAGGAACAAGAAGACATAATTTTGTGTAAACCAGATAAGGGCAAGGGGGTAGTTATTATGAATAAGACTGATTACATACAAAAAAATGGAAACTATTCTCTCCGACAATTCCAAGTTTGTTTCCCACGGTGAACCTACTTTTTTAGATATATACAAAAGAGAGGATAAAATTAAAAGATTCTTGAGAAAAATAAAAAATGATAATATAATAAATGAAACTACCTATCAACAGCTGTTTGTAACTGGCTCCTCTTTCAGCATTCTTTATGGTTTACCGAAAATTCACAAGCCTGACCTACCTCTAAGACCAATCATGGCTGCTTACAATAGTCCATCTTTTTCCATCTCAAAATTTATGGCAGGACTTTTATCCGAATTTTGTAACGGTGAAATTTCCTTAAAAAATGGATATGAATTTCAACAATTAATTTCTAGACAGGATGGAAACTATTTTATGGCTAGTTTTGATGTGGAATCTCTTTTCACAAATGTTCCACTCAATGAAACCATTAGCATTATTTTAAACAAAATTTTTTCCAACGATGATACTATTTTTTGGGGTTTTAATCGGGCTACTTTTAAACAATTACTTGATCTTGCTGTGCAAGATTCTATGTTCATTTTTAACAATCGGCTCTATTCGCAGGTCGATGGAGTCGCCATGGGGTCTCCTTTAGGCCCTATCTTTGCTAACTTTTTTATGTCAGACTTGGAGTCGAAGTTTTTAAATGGTTGTAGTTCTAATTTTAGACCATCTTTTTATCGTAGATACGTTGATGATACCTTCGCGTTATTCCAACATCCTTGGCAATGTTCCTCATTTTTAGAATTTATTAATAACTCTCACCCGAATATCAAGTTTACAGTAGAGGTTGAAAAAGAAGGTACTCTACCTTATTTAGATTTGAGAATCACTAGAAGTAACTCAGAATTTGCCACGTCAGTCTACAGAAAACGGACCTATGCAGGACTCACTAATAATTTTTATAGTTCCTGTCAACATTCTTTTAAATTAAACACCATCCACACATTGGTAAATAGGGCCCTAAAGTATTCATCTTCTTGGAAAATTTTTCATGACGAGATTTCCTTTTTGCTGAGTTTTTTTTAAGTCCAATTCTTTTCCACAAGACGTAGTTTTGAAAATTGTCAACCAGATACTTTCGAAGTTTTTTCAGCCTTTATCTCCTAATTTTGATGTTCCAAAAAGGTTATTTTATGCTACAATTCCTCATATTTCTAATCTGAAATTCATATCCAGTTTAAAACAAATAATTGAACAAGAAATTCCGTGTCTCAAGGTCAAATTAATATCAAACAATCCTTGTACCATAGGTTCCTTTTTTAATTTCAAAGATCGCCTTCAGCCCTTCATGAGATCCAATGTCATATATAAATTTACATGCCCTGGATGTCCAGGTTCTTACGTTGGATCAACTCGAAGGTTGCTGAGGGTTCGATATTGCAGTCATTTAGGTTTTAGTTTCCGAACAGGACAAAGAATAAAACAACCTGAATTTTCTAATATCAGGAACCATGCTTTTAATTGCAAAATTGAGCTTCAGAAATAACAGTTCGCAATAATAGATCATGTCAAACATCCTGATCACTTAACTACCCTCGAGTCATTATATATTAAGAAACTTGTTCCTTCGTTAAATGGCAATACTTCTTCAACCACTCTATACCTGGCAGAGTTAACGTCGTCACCTGCTTTTGACGACAGGTCATTCCATCTTCTCTCCTCATGGACGGTTAGTTTTTGTTTTGTGTTCTCTCTCTTTTTACTGCTTTTACTTTGTACTTTTTTTTTTCTTTTTTGTTAATTTTAAGACTATTTTAATTCATGTGAGTCCTGTTTGTGTTTTATGGCTTTATATGTTATTTATTTGTCTTATTGCTCTTTGCAGACTGATGATGCACCGATGTTTCATGTGCGAAAAGTTTCATAATAAACTTCATCCTTTTACAACTAGTATCATGGACACCCTCTGAAGATTCGTATATATATATATATATATATATATATATATATATATATATATATATATATATATGCATGTATATGTATGTAAATGTATGTGTATATAGCAAGTTATAAACACAGTATTCGTGTACCGAAATATTATGGTGTAGGATGCCTACTAAATAAAAACTTAAAATTTTGTCCAAATTTTAGTGGGCTTCCTACAACATAATATATATATATATATATATATATATATATATATATATATATATATATATATATATATATATATATATATATGTATATATATATATATATATATATATATATATATATATATGTATATATGTATGTATGTGTGTGTGTGTGTGTGTGTATCAAACTTGAAATCTATTCGCCAGAAGCAACGAAGCGCCTTCCGAAAAACACACGATCGGTAAAGCAAACTATTGCGAAAACTTCCAATGTTTTTTTTACTCTTACTATAAAGTGACCGTCACCAAGCATAACCCCCTCCCGTCCTACCCCCCCACAACCCACCCGCTTGTCACCTAAGCCCCTTAACCCACTTCCCCAATCTCATACTATAAAGTTGCCTCATCAACCAATGGCGTGGGATGCGATGTTGGTACCGAAATATAAAGGGGAACTGCACGGGAGAATAATGATTTAGACAGTACTTCAATTTGGCCCATAGGCCAAGCCATGGGACCTATGAGGTCATTCACTGATGAAAGGGAAATTGAGAGTGAAGGTGGCATGAAAGGTGTAACAGGAGGAAAACCTCGCAGTTGCACTCTGAAACAATTGTTGGCAGAGGGAAGAAAGAGAATATGTACGAAGGTACAGTAAGAGGAATGGCAAAGGTTGCAGCTAGGGGCCGAAGGGACACTGTAAAAGAACCTCAAGTAATGCCTACAGTGCGATAAGTGAGGTACACTGATGGCACTACCTCCCTAAGGGGAAGGGGGTGTAGATGGATTAAAAGCTCTTCCATCACAACATCCTAAGCTTCTCCATCCTATAGGATAGGGTTACCGAGTAGGATTGGTCTCCAGTAATTACCACAATGGAAAAATATCACCCTAT
>NC_087209.1:12656817-12671817 GCF_015104395.2 Macrobrachium nipponense | reverse complement strand
TCGATAAAAGGGAACTGCAAGTGTAGCAGACCAAGATTGAAAAATGAGTTGCAGAGTGGATGAATAAATCATGATGATAATGATGTTTTCATTTTCTTTTTCCTTATTCGTTCGTAAGTTCTTTTCGTTTTCCTAGATCTTTTTAAATCCTAAGTTATTTTTCAATTTCTTCTATCTTTTTATAGGGTATTGTCATTTTTTATTTTTTATTCCTATAAGTCACTGTCATTTTATTCTATCTGTTTAATTGCTAAGTTATTTTCATCTTCATCTATCCTTGGAATTCATCTATCTCCTAGCTTTTCTTTATCAGTTTCTCCTCGTATCCCTGCCATTCATTTTAGCTAATCTTCTTCATCCTTTGTGAATGTCTATGCTACCTATGAACCTTGTTAAGGCGAGCTCCTTCACACAAGAGCGAATTTCCTTTCTGGTGACCTTTCTGTCTCTAAAGAATGAAACCAGCCTTTACCTTAAGTGTGAAGGGTGAAACGAACACACTAAAGCCAAAAATGGTGAGCATAAGAGAACTCACAGCTAGTATGGAGTGTGTACCATATACCTACTTGCGGATTTTGCAGATAATTACGATAAAAAAAGTATCTACTATCCATATTCTTATTACAGCGAGTTACCTTCTACTATATGCTCGGTTTCTTGAGATAAAATACGACTTCATTTCTTATAAAAAGGAGCTGTGGAAAGGAAAGTGTAGACAGCTATTCCCATTTTCTGCTGAATTCTGGGACGTTTTCTGGTAAAATATACATAACACACACACACACAATATATATATATATATATATATATATATAGATATATATATATATATATATATATATATATATATATATATATATATATATATATTCTTACAAAATAAACCATGAAAACTTCACAAGCAAATGAATTAAATTTGGGGACAGCTGTAAAACGCCATAACAAATGTTTGATATTTTTACGCTTTTTATTTTTGTCGGTATAAATAACGAATCAAATAAAATATAGATATCTGGATACGTCAAGGGCACGTCCTCCCTAAATTTCTAAATAAGTTTATAGCCATATGATCATCTCGTTTGAGGAGAATGAGGAAGATAAAACAAGATTGGCATGCTCCCATATTTTCAAAGCCAACAAGCACTACCTTCATAAATAACAAAAACAACAGGGTACCATAAAAGCCCTTAAGGTGAATTGTGTATATTAACTGCTATCAACGCCAACAGCCAAACTCCGGAACAGGTCAGTTAAAGTTTACATACAAGACCTGCAGTTAACCAAGGCGAAGTCGGCACCGAAGTCAATTTGAAGAAGTCTTGAATCGTACTCTGGTCAAAGTTGTTTTGGCCATAAAGTTGGAAACTCTATTACGCACGCGCGCGCGCGCACACACACACACATATATACATACAAACAATCACACACGCACATATATATATATGCATATAATTTTACTATAACTGGACCTCATTGAAATTGAATGGTATCTATCGGAGATGTTTAAAAAAAATTTACGAGCTTTCCTGGACTAACAGTCCTCATTGTCTATTATCCCGTTAGTAATTGTATTAATGCACAGAACAATTGTGTAAGTGATAAAATAAAATAAAAATTATATACATATAATATACTAAATCAGCTCTTGAAAGTACAGTAGTTTACATATACCCTAAGTCTTTACGCTTAGCACAGTTCTCCGCGGTCTTTTCACTGACACACACACACACACTGCTGATGCAGTTTTCCTCCACTCATAAAAAGATTTACATCGTAATCTAAATGACTAATTTTAATACAGCCGTTATTAGCAATAATGTCATTAACAGCAGCAACATGAAAAGCGTCCGATCATTTCTATCAATTCATATTCATGGCAAATGATATTCCCGAATTAGGTCGAAACCCTATTGATATTTCAGTCGTCGAAATCATATTATGAAACTGTCATCAAATTAACCCCATTATAGATTATGAATCCAGTATCGAAAACTATCAATTTCTGGCTACACTGTAATTTCCATTAACCGGCCATATATTCGGTATACGAAACCCTATATTATGAGGGTGATTTGACAGGACAATTTATTAACCGACCTCAACCTTTTATTTCATTATGCAAGAGATTCAATCCCCTTTTCCGCTTGGAAAAAAAAACAGCATGAATATTTTCATCCTAAATTCGGATTCCGGAATTAAGCAAAATTAGCTATATTATGCTTTGAAAAATCATCTCAAAATGTGTTCATAATCTGTTTTATTTGTTTTTTTAAACTGAAGTGCAGCTGAATTAAGGGAAATGAGGGAGGACACAGCATTTAAACAGTAACAGTTAAGAAAATATAGTTCCGGAAACTTGGGGGGAAAAATCATTCGTTAGTTGTGCAAATGACATTTCTCGAAGCTTGACTGATTAGCGACAAATTGAGGCACTACATCATAATAAAAAAAATCTTGATATATACTGTTTTAATTTTGCTTATATATATTATATATATTATATAATAAGATATGATATATATATATATATATATATTTATATATATTATATATATATAAATGTTATATCTATATAATTATATATATATATGTATTATATAATATATATATTATATTGATATATATATATATAATATATATATATATATATATATATAGTATGGATATATTATTATATATATCTATATAATATATTTATATATAATATATTATATATATGACTATATATATATATTATTATATATTATATATATATATTATATATATATTATATTTTTTTTTTAAAAAAAAAATTAAAAAAAAAAAAATTTATTATAATATTATTATAATATATATTAGTATAGTATCTATAAGCATATATATTATGAATTAATAATAATATATAATACATATAAATATTATTAGGTTATATATATAGATATTATCTATATATGATATAATATATAGATAATATATATATATATATATTTTATATATATATATATATTATATATATATAATATATATTATATATATGTACTATATATATATATTATAATATATATATATATACATATATATAATTATATCAATAGTATATACATTATATACATATATATTATATATATGCATAATAATATGGTTATAATATATAGATATATATATCTCATATATCTTATCTATTATATATGATATATATACGATACTAGATGTTGTATGATATATATATATATATATATCAAAAATATATATATATAGTATATTCAATCTATATAATATATTATATAGTATTCTATATATATATATATCATACTATATATATATATATAACATTATATTATATATACTATCAGCTATATATATATATTATATTATATATATATTATATATATCATTCTAGATATATTAAATATTAGATCATATAACTTATATATCGGTATGTATATTATATATCTCTCTAATATATATATATATTATCTATATAATAAATATAATGTAATGTATATATAATTATTATGTATATATATAGATGATATATCATATATATATATATATACTATAGATATAATATATATATATATATATTATATATATATATATAATTATATATATATATATACATTAATTAATATAATGTATTATAATATTAATCTATATATATATAATACTTCTATAGTATATATAATATATATTGTCTAGATATGATATCTATAATATTATATTATATATATATAATATATCTATATACTAATATATAATTGTATATATATATATATATAATATAATATTATTATATCTATATAATTATATATAATATATATATAATTATATATACTATATATTATATGTATGATTCTCTCTATAGTATATATATATATTAATATAAGAAATATATATTATATATGTAATAATAATCTATATATGTATATTATATATATATTCTATTATATATAATTATATATATATATATTGTAATTTATATATATATCTATATTATATCTACTTTATGATTATAGAATCTCGATATATATATATATATAGAAATCGTATGTAGTATCTCTATATGCATCTAATATATATCATAATAATATATATATATATATATATATATATTATAATATATATATAGAATATATCTAATCTATATATTATAGATTATATATAAATATTATGTACTAATATATATAATATATATAGGTTATACTTTATCTATATATATATTTATCTATTATTATATAATATATCTATCCTTAATATACTATTAAGGTTTATATAATTATCATATATTATATATATATATATATCTATATATTATATATATATATGTATATATTCCATATCTACATATATATATTATAGAATATATCCGATATACTATATACTATATACTATATATATCAGCACATATATATATTATATTATTAATATACTATTAATATTAATACATATATATATATATATATATTACTATATATATATATATACATATTATATATATATAAACAATATATTAATATATAGACAAATATATATATCTATATATATATCAATATATATATACAATAGATCTAATCTAATAATATATAATATATATAATATAATATAATTCAATTATATATAGTATATATATAATATATTATACATAATACATATATACATATGTATGTATGTTGTATATATATATGTATGTATGTATATATATATCTGTGTATATATATATAGGATATATATCTATATATATATATATATATATATATATCTATGTATATTACTATATGTACTAGTACGATATTAACTGTCTGACGCGATACATAAGTGACATCGTACAAAACAATAAATTACAATTAAATTTTCAGTTGCTTTTCTCAATAACTCCTTATCCCTGCAACGTCTACAAGACCAACGTTATTAATAAACCTAATGGTATTTGATTGGTATTTGCACAATTCTCATAAGCTTTTATAAACGCAACATACAAATTCTATTTTTGGATCGAACCTAAACACGCTAAACAGAACAGTTGCGGTCGGATAAGACTCTGTCAATAAATATGCTTGTCCTGTAGCCTTCTCCCAAATCAGACAGAAAGCAAGATATATCTAGAGAGAGGAGAGAAGAGATGCGGAGAGGAGAGGACGGATGAGGATGAGAGAGAGAGAGTCTGGGTCCCTTCCTCCGTATTCAAAAGCTAACAAAGGGAAACTAAAAGAAAGAATAAAAACAACGGGGCAATTGTTTCCAAAGGAAAAATATGGGATAAACTTGTGAAATTGACAACATGGGAGAGAAGGGGTTACGTAATGAAGAAACGGCGGGTGCAAATGGACGAGCACAAAAATCCAAAGTAAGTAAACAAGAGAGAAAGAAAAAACAGTAAACAAAAGTCAACTAATATGCATAAAGGACGCGAAACAATAGAATTTATAATCGGAAACCGATCCACAAGCCATTAATGAATTCAGTTCTCGAAATTACAGTTATACATATCTTCAATGCATTAAATGCAACTGTCTATGTAATAAACAACGTCAGAAGAATGTGAATGACGGATGAGTTTAGGGAAAATACAGGTTTTACTGGTAAGCCTATTTCCCTTATTGAAAATTATATATGTATATATGTATACATACATACATAAGATATATATAATATATATATATATATATATATATATATATACTATATATATATATATAGATATATATATATATATATATATATATATATATATATATATATATATATATATATATATATATATATATATATATATATATATATATATATATATATATATATATATATATATATATATATATATATATATATATATATATATATATATATATATATATATTATATTCATATACATATTATATATATATATATATATAATATATATATATATATATATATATATATATATATATATATATATATATGATATTTATATACTATAATATATACGATATAATTTCAGTGAAACTTCTAAAATTATATATACCTACCTCCCAATTTATCCTCTGTCCAACAAAGGGAATTCTCTCTCTCTCCTACTCTCTCCTCGGCTCTCTCGTCTTCCTCTCTCTCTCTCTCTCTCTCTCTACTCCTCCTTTGTATTTTCTGAAATCTTTATACAACGGCTCACAAACTTTTGTTATTGCATCGCTATCTTTCACAAGTTATCAAATATTCCTCAGCTTAGGAAGTTCCCAGACTGATAGCGACGTCTCCCAACAACCCGGAGACAAAAAGTATAAGAAAAAAAAAAACATTTTAATGGAGGGAAAACCTTGAGGTTCTCAAAAGGGCTGTGCTCCAGAATGAACATATTCCAACTCTAACCTCCACACGAGAACACACCCGCACAAGCTAAAACAATTTCTGCTGGTCTTAAAAGCACTTTGCATGAAATACCACGAAATTTGGGCATCATTTTAACACAAAATTGGAAAGCATTTTCTTATAAAACTTGTTGAGAAGCATCGCGCAGTTATTGTGGTGAATATCGCCCTCGAGAACGTTGGCTGATTACGAGGTAAAAGAATATGAATAAACTGGAATGATAAAAGATTAGAAATTGTAAATGAAAATCACCACGAATGTATAATTAATGTTACAAAACCGGTATTATTTTTAGGTTGTAAACAATAATAAATGTCAATAATGCTACGGGCTTCCATTACAAGGCATTAGTCTTACTTTTTGCACTGCCTGGTCCAAAATTATATCATACTCTTATGCGGACATAGATATTTAATTCAGGCCCGTCTTTACTCCAAACCAGTTACTCTCCTGGCTGCATAATACATAATCGAATTCCATTATGGAATGTTTTAATCAACTGGCCTATTAAATTTCACTAACTTTCTACACAATACATCCTCACCATCAAGACATTGCTTCTGTTGATTTTATTATCAACTTTATCCAGGGCTCCGTGTACACATGGAGTACTTTCCTTATGCTCTCAAACTTTCCACATAACTCTTTCATAAAGCATAATCCACCTTTATTTAACCTGCACACTGTCCTTTCCATAGAAATGCATTTATATCTGTTTAACTTTCTAATTCTCACTTTACTTTGTATCTTCCCCTTTACAATAAGGAGTATCATGCTTGGATAAATGTATGATAGTCGTCTCTATCAATTTCCTCATCCGGATATACCATAAACATCTTGGCCAACCACTAAATTGCACTATCATAACCGTAACAGCCCTTCGACCTGCATTGTTTTTTTTATTCTTCAACCTCTTGACCTTTTAAGATTCCTATTTCATTTTTTCTCTCTCAGCAAGTCTATAAGAGATGAGGTTGCAAACCACACCCCATTTTCTTAACATCAGCTGCAGCTCGCACCCATTCACTGATGTGTCTATTGGAGCCAATAGGCCATGATAGAACTACGGAACCTGGTACTGGCACTTAGGCCTATGCATTTCACTACTGAAATATGCAAACCATATATTCATTCACATATACTACTACATATACATGGGAGTTTATCCTCAGCATGAGGCTCAGCCCGAACTAAAGGCGTAGACTAATAGTAAGAGGAGGAAGGCGTAGTGTGTGTGTGTGTGTAGCATAGATTTATAACTTCTCCCAAACTAAAGATATTGGAAACTCCAGGGAGCCCCTTCCCATCAGGGCTTCATTTCCATAAGACAGCCACAGAGAGAGAGAGAGAGAGAGAGAAGAGAGAGAGAGAGAGAGAGAGAGACAGACAGACTTAAAAACAATACGTTTATGCACCTTTAAATCACTGTAAGCTTCATACTTTAGCCTGAATGCTCTCTGCGAAGATGGTACACGAATCCAAGAAATGATTTGTGGATGTAAGAAAAAAAACCTAAAGATATAATGCTGGAATAGCAGAATGCAAAAAGCAATATTCTAAAACAAGAATCTGGCAGTTGGTGAATTCCACGACGGTACATTTAGTGGTTATCAGTTAAAAGCATAGAATAATGAGAGTATATTTTCTGTCCAGGAAAGAGGGAGCAGAAGATATCGTTGTGATTTACTAATTCTCCTCTATAAAACATTCAGTTTGCATAGTTATCTCTTCCTCAATCCTTTTGGGAGTTTCTACTGAATATGTTTTATCAGTTTGAAATACACAAATCGTGCAAAACAGATTACTGCGATATTTTAGTAGTTGAATATTCATTAGTGTTATCAGATACCCTCAACAATGTAGGCACTTCATAAATATTGTATTCATTAGCATCCTTTCAATAATTCGAATAGCACAAATAAATCATTCTAAGTGTCTGTATTATGATTATTGGAAACAAAAATGAAATTTATTAAACTAATTCGATTTTAACCCATCTCAAATGAAATGTTATTTTTGTCTCATCTCTGCACAAATACTTTACTGAATAGGCCATTATAAATGGACCATTCCTTTATCTTTCTCTCTCTCTCTCTCTCTCTCTCTCTCTCTCTCTCTCTCTCTCTCTCTCTCTCAGCAGATGAAGTATTTACTAAATTCAAATTCATTTTATATGTCAGAATTCAGAGAACTCTAAGTAATGCAAAGATCATCTTCAATATTTACGCCATCTATCCGTACTTTTCAAGTTTCCCTTTCAAAACAGACATTATTCTCTGAAATTCAAATGACCTTTACTCTTTCCAGCTTTAAGGCATAAAATACTTTGAATGCCTCTTGCATGCCCAATATATTCCGGCACACCATGCCACATTTCTTTTCACGCTTTTACTTCCACGGAACCAACAACCCACCTCCCCCCCCCTCTCTCTCTCTCTCTCTCTCTCTCTCTCTCTCTCTCTCTCTCTCTCTCTCTCCTTTATTTCTTGTTTTCTCCTTTCCACTGTTCTAACGATTTTTGTGGGGCGTGGGCGTGGGGCGGGAGCAAAACAAAGGCATGGCGAGAAACGCACGAGGGTTTGGCACGTTTTGTCACTTTTTTTTTATATTTAGCAACGTCGTGTGCATAGCAATGATACCGTAAGAGTGAACGTGAATTTGCACTTTGCTCTATGTATGGGTCAAGATCGAGCAAAAAGCATCGGTTGCTTCTCAAACCAAAACAATAACAATCATAAGAGCGTTCAGGAATCTGTAATGCTCGGCCTCTGATCAACATAATAGACCAGGTTTTACTACAAACAAATTAGAAAATGGAAAGGAAAAAATAATGGAGATTTTACTAAAAACAAATTAGAAAATGGAAATGAAAAAATAATCGAGATTTTACTCAAACAAATTAGAAAATAGAAAAAAGTAACCGAGATTTTACTAAAAACAAATTAGACAATGGAAATAAAAAAAATAATCGAGATTTTACTAAAACCAATTTAGAAAATGTAAATAAAATAAATAAAAGAGATTTCACTAAAAGCAAATTAGAAAATGGAAATTAAAAAAAATAGAGATTTCACTAAAAACAAATTAGAGAGTGGAAATAAAAAAATAATCGGGATTTTACGAAAAACAAATTATAAAATGGAAATAAAAAAATTATAGACATTTTACTAAAAACAAATTAGAAAATGTAAATAAAAAAATAATCGAGAATGTACTAAAACAAATTAGAAAATGGAAATAAAAAGATAAGAGATTTTACTAAAAACAAATTATAAAATGGAAATGAAAAAAATAATAGAGATTTTACTAAAAACAAATTAGAAAATGGAAATAAAAAAATTCGAAATTTTACTAAAAACAAATTAGAAAATATAAATTAAAAAAATGATCAAGATTGTACCAAAAACAAATTATAAAATGGAAATAAAAAAATAATCGAGATTTTGCTAAAAACAAACTAGAAAATGGAAATGAAAAAATAATCGAGATTTTGCTAAAATCAAATTAGAAAATGGAAATAAAAAAAATATAGAACAGATGATAGAATATAGGCCAAATGCTAACCGCTGGAATCGATGAAGTCATTCAGCGTTGAAAATGAAATTGACAGTAAAAGGGTTTGAAAGGTGTAAGAAGAGCAAAAACTCGCTTTAATTAGTTATTACGAGAGGATGGAAAGTTAAGAAGAAATAACATGAATATGAACGGAGGTACAGTAATAAAAATAAAGGGAGTTGTAGCAGCTAAGTAATGCCGACCATATACCGTATGAGGTGTACTAGTGGCACCACCCGCTACGGAGACCGCTAAAAAAAATAAATAAATAAATTTGAACTGGTGAATATTAAAAAAT
This sequence comes from Macrobrachium nipponense, assembly GCF_015104395.2. Lineage (NCBI taxonomy): Eukaryota > Metazoa > Arthropoda > Malacostraca > Decapoda > Palaemonidae > Macrobrachium > Macrobrachium nipponense. Next base: position 12,661,640 of record NC_087209.1, on the reverse strand, counting down.
TAAAATGATTTGGAGAAACTTTTAACTTTTTTTCCCACAATTTTCCCCTCGCATGCGACATACAACTGAGTTACGCAAGAATCACAGACAGCTTTTTTTCCTTTTTTTTTTTTTTTTTTTTTTTGTTTTTTTTTTTTTTTTTTTTTTTTTTTTTTTTTGGGGGGGGGGTTTTTTTTTTTTTTTTTTTTTTTTTTTTTAGAAATACGAAACACCTGGCCAATAAAAGATAAAACCAAACATAAATGAAAACTAGTGGAAAAAAGAGAAAACACGAACAGTTTTCCAGATTTCATCAACAGGAACACTGGAAACATTTTTTATGAAGCGTGGCATCTGCAGTTGGAATGAAAAACGATCACAGTGACAACCTTCACACACACACACACACACACACAGAGAGAGAGAGAGAGAGAGAGAGAGAGAGAGAGAGAGAGAGAGCTAATGACGAAAGGCAACAGTGAAGGTGATTCATTTTCTTCTTCCCAACCAACCCACACCTGATGAAACAGAAGAGACCAGATAGATGGGAGGAAAACAATAAAAGAAAAATGGGGGGGTTAAGAAGAGAGAAGTTAATGGAGCCTGTTCGGCTGGAATGACTCTGCGGAGTTGCCTTTGGAGACACGAATTCCATTCAGCTCCGGAAGGGAATTTTTTATCAGAATGACCACAGAGCTTTTCTCCTGGAGGAGGCTTTATTATGAAATGGTTTCTGGCGACTATGAATTACATTTATTGTTGTATTGTAGTGTTAGGAGTAGAGTGACTTTATCTTCTGATAATTAAAATAGAAGAGGAAGTACGGTCTTATCTTTGTAGTTTTAAAGAAAGGTATTAGATTGGCCCTACACTCAATTTTGACAGTGTTACGAGGCAGAACTGACCTTATCGTCTGATAGCTTCAAAGGAGGAAAATTCTAAGAAAATAAATCTATTTGCCTGGCAAAAAAAAAAAAAAAAAAAAAAATGTTCAAAAAGAGGTTTAGTAAAGTGAAATTTAATGACGACGATATATTAAAGATATACACTCATGATCATTTCCTTCGGGTAAATTACTTCAATAGGAATTATTTTACCAATAAGAATGCTAAAACGCCCTCTGTCATATTTCTTAGTATGTTCTATTTTGTTTAGACCAATGCAAACAGACAGACACACAAACACACCCAAACATACACTCTTGCACATACTTGTTTAAATATATCAAAGAAATGCTCAGAAAAAGTCACACATATTTCACATAAAAAAAAAGGTCACACGCAACTGAAGACAGATTAAGGCAGAGATTTAAAAATAGTGTAACGAAAAAGAGATTTCCTAATAACTTTCATACACAATTCTCTCATAAACACGGCCACAGTAATGATTAGAGCAGAATGCTATAATCAAGCTATAAAGGGATACATTTATGCAATGGTCCTTTACCACTGAATTTCGCTCTTCAATCACACTGGACATTATAATTTCTGCATAATGTCCTATAATCTAACCCTTTCATCCAAGGCAGTGACCACCTTTTCGGCATCTTTCCCCCCTTCTTATTCTTACGGTATTTCTTGAGAGAGAGAGAGAGAGAGAGGAGAGAGAGAGAGAAGGGAGAACGAGAGAGGAAGAGAGAGAAAGGAGAAAGAAGAAGTAGAAGAAGGCAAGTCCCGAGGGCATTGTATCATGGCCCACACCTGGGCGAAGATACTGGGGTGATTGACTAGATCATCAAAAGTAAGAATATATTAATAAATCAAAGCAATGGATGTCGCCATGTCAAGCTGATTCAGCTTGGAAAACGAAAAGGAAATGAAGGAAAACGAACATAAAGTATGAACTGCCTTTGATAACACGGGAAGGATGGACGAAAGATCTTTGAACACTGCCTGGGAATATAATCAATTCAATTGTTAAAATAGAGTTAAGTTGAATATAGTATTTGGGCCAAATGCGCCAAGCACTGGGACCTATGAGGTCACTCAGCGCTGAAACGGAAATTTAGAGTTAAAGGTTTGAAAAAGTGTAACAGGAGGAAAACCTCAAAGCAGTTGCACTATAAATCAATTGTTAAGAGAGGGTGGAGAGTAAGATGGAAGAAAGAGAATATGAATGGAGGTACAGTAAAAGTAATGAAAGGGGTGGCAGCTAGGTTATTAGAATAGAGTTTATTACGAAAGAATGAATGCGTAGAAAAGGGGGAAATTCCCTTGGGAATCTCACAGAAAATTCTAGAGACCACATAAAAAAAAATCTGAAATGAACGGAAAAATAAATGGAAACATTTTAACAGAACAAAGACACAACCACACAGTTGTTTGTTTTCCCAAGATGAAAAACAATTAGTACAAACAAAAAAGATAATAAAAAAAAGAAGACTATAAACGCCACCACCAACAAACACACACACACAATCACACACACACTCTCTCTCTCTCTCTCTCTCTCTAATATAAGTAATAATAATAATAATAATAATAATAATAATAATAATATCCTTTATTTCGGTTCAAGACCATATACAATGAAACATACAAAATACACAGTAACATACACAATCTAGATATCGAGTCAACATGATAGGAAAAATTAGTAATCGGCACTTATCCACAAAATAGCTGAGGTAGCATAAAAGATAGTAAACATAATACTGGTAATAGTAATGATATTGGTGAGAAAAAAAAAATGCATTGAGAGTTATAACAGTTAGTGACAAATTATATAGCTTAAATTTCACTAGAGACCTTAGGTGGTTACAGTAGTCTGGTCCAGAGGGCTAAATACATAAATTGATGTATATATATATATATATATATATATATATATATATATATATATATATATATATATAGTAAAACTTTAACTTGATAGTAATCACAGAAATAATGAAAAAATAAATATCAGCAATAAATATAATAATTGCAAAATCTGCAGATGACATCTTGCTAATACAGAGATTAAGTCCTTTAGGGGACAAAGGCCTCATTTTCCCATCTTTCCCACAATTTAGATCTTCTTGCTTCACTCCTTAGGATGCTTTGTATGAGCGAGTTGCCGCTGTTTCTCACTCGGGTTACCAGGCTGGACATTGTTCGCCTTACAATGATTTTTAAATTGTCCAGGTGGTTTTCTAAGAACATCTGTGTGGCGGAGTGGTAGCGTGGAGTGTTTGTGAGGCGTCTCAGAATGTCATTGTGCACAACAGTGATACGTCTCATGGTCTCTCGGGTATAGTTCGTCCAGAGGGAACACCCATAGATACTGTAACAGTACGAGCGGAAGAGGCAGCAAGTTTCACGTCTCGGTGACAGAAGGCAAACCTCCTTGCAATCATGTTGCCAGTTGCACATATTGTTTACGACGCCTCTGTTCAATGTCTGCGTATCTTTTAGGTCGTCGTAACTAATGTGACCCAAATACGGAAATTCGCGCACAAATTCCAGCCGATGGTTTCCGAGGAAAATTTGTGGTTCTGCAATATGCTTAAGCGATCTCGGGAGCAGCGACATGCCACTGGGTCTTGGTTTCGTTGTAGATTATATCAAATTCCTCTGCATATTGGGGGCGGCAAGTGTCGATGAGTCGTTGGAGGCCATGCACTGATGGGGAAATCAGAACCATATCGTCGGCGTAACAGAGGTTGTTTCTAGTTGTTTCATTGACAGTGCATCCGATTGGGAGTGAGTTCAGTTTGACATTCAAGGCATCTGTGTACGTATTAAACAGGTATGGAGAGAGAATGCCCCCTTGCCGAAGCCCGTTTAGGGAGCCGAAGGTGTACGATGATAATACATTGCCCCATTTGACACAGAATTGCTGTGTGGAGAACCAGCAATGTAAAAGGCCAATTAGATATAGGGGTGTGCCCCTTTTATGCAGCTTCAGGAATAGCTTCAGGTAGTTTACTCTGTCAAATGCTTTTCTCACATCTACGAAACACAGGAAAACCGGAGATGCTGATGATAGGTAGTAGTTCAGCAATTCTTTCAGTTGTAGATGCAGGTGTCGGTTGAGTGGTTTGCTTTAAACCCGAACTGATTGTCAGTGGTGTGTAGAAAGGGGAGAAGTCTTACAAGAAGAACCGACTCAAGTATCTTCGATGCGATCGTTGTGATTGCAATTGGCCGGTAGTTGCCAGGGTCAGCTGCATCCTTTAGCTTGTTTTTGATTAATGGTATTCAAGTGAACTAAGAGTAGGGAGCCTGGAAGAAACTGGTGAATTATGCACGCATTGAATAAGGCAGCTAGCAAAATGTAAATTATCGGATAGCAGAATTTGAAAGCCTCTGCGGGAAGACCATCACAGCCGGGCGATTTATTATTAGGTATGCTGTTTATGGCATCGCTGATGTTACCTGGCGTAATACGGTCTGCAAAATGAAATTGAATGTTGTCATTAAGGAGGTTATCTACCTCGCTTCGGGAATCCTGATCATTTATGCAATTCAGGATATTGTTGAAGTGATCACCCCACATCCTTGCGATAGCCTCGTCTCCGACTGCTTCCCCTACTCTCTGTGATAGCTTTTTAGTTTTGGGATTTAAGGACTGGATATCTTTCCAAAGACGAGGGTAATCTCCAGATTCTACGTTTCTAGACATTGCATCGGCTCTTAGTTGTTTTTCATTTAACCTGCAGTGCTTAAGAGCAAGTTTGAATTGCGCTCTCGCCTGCCTCATTAGTAATGCAGTGTGTCCTTCCCTCGGGCTGCCATTTTGCCTCCACAGTAAAAACATTTCTCGTGAGTATGTATACAGATCCTTAACCAAATCATTCCAACCAGGTATATTACGAGAATTACCTTGACGAAATCTAAAGGCAGTCCTGCCCGAAGCAAGCA